>NC_056554.1:12595538-12871226 GCF_910596095.1 Thunnus maccoyii | reverse complement strand
GGAGGAGGAGGAGGAGGAGGAGGAAGTGGCTGCATGTTGGCTGACGCTGTGTGCTGCTGCGCTTCGGGGCGATGGTACTTCCTGTTTCTAGACAGCCTGTATTTTGAGGGCACTGTAAACAACCCTGCTTCCCTGCACGCCTCTTTAAATAGCACGCAGACACTTCAATCACAACCTCCCGGAAAGACAGGGATGTGAAGCAAATTTTGCAAAAAGAAAGCATTAAAAAAAAAAAAAAATCATAAAAGGAGGTTTTGAGCAACGACAGCATGAGGTAAACTTATCCTGTGATCAAAAAAAAAATAAAAAAAAAATAAATCTCTTATAATTGCACTGACATCAAAGGAGAGTGAAAAAGGAAAGCGGTGAAAAGGGAACAGGGGAAAAAAACAGAAAGTGAGGCAGATGGTCAGAGGCAATGGCATAATGCCAGGGAGGGGAAACACAACAACAGAGAAACTAAACACAAAAAAAAAAAGTGAGAAAGAGGAAAAAGAGGCAGGGCGAGTGGTAGGGTACCGAGGTAGAGCCCACTGCAGGCAGGCATGTAGCCGTCTCTGTGGCTTAGTGTGCCAGAGAGGGGGGGTGGGGGGGGGGGGGGGGGGGGGGGGGGGTGAAGGGAGTGGAGCAAAGGAGGGAGGAAGAGACAGTTAAAGAGAGGGCCGGTGAAAATACGAAGAAGGCTCAAGTGTATTAAGAGCGAAGTTCAGACAATTAGGGAAAAGGTTCTGTGAGGGAGGAAAAGCAACAACGTGAATACAAAAAGAGGTAGGCCAGATTTATTCACAATGAACAAAATAAGCTTAACAATGAGTAAGAGGGGACTGATAGTTGGGGGGGGGGGGGGGGGGGAGAAAAAATAGGTTGTATGGCAAAGGAGAGCATGAAAGACAGCGCCAGAGGTCAAAACCTTGGGAGAAGAGAGCAGTGGACAGCTCCGTGCTGCAGCGTTGCCCGGACCAGACTTGGCTGCACTGTGAGAACCCCAGATTAGCACTAAGCCGATTGCAACGCGAGGTGGGATCAAGAGCAATTAATTTAGCACCCAGATAGTTCCAGGAAGAGGCTGAAAAGAACCTTAACAAAACGTAGATCTCTTTCAAAACTCCAGTAGTATCCTCTGAGTCATATACTCCAGCTGACATAACATTCCTACTTCTGCCGACTATTTTCTGCTAATGAGCCGCCTGAAAAGTATTCAGTGTAAAACACAGTAGATGAGAGTTTGGAAGGTCTGAAAGGGTGTGTGGATGATAAAAGGAAGGATAAAAGAAAGATGAAGACGCTTGGCAGGGGCTGACATTAGCCAAAACAAACACCCAAAGAACAGGACATTCTCTTGTGGACAGAAATGGGCTGGCCCGTTCCAATGGGCTCTCAGAGAGCATGCCTCCGACCCTGCGTCACCCATTTTTATTACAAAACAACATCCTGATGCATAACTTAAAGGGAAATACAGCTTAAAAGTGTTTTTTTTTCTCCCCCTTTCTTTACGTAATAATCAGTGATTCACTTCTATTTTGGCACAAGAGTTACAAATGTGTGTTATGACTAGAAAACTACTGTGCTAAAAGTTGCTTGTATTTTGTGACGCTGAACCAAAAACAGTTACTGTACACCGAGATTGTTTTTTTTTTTTTTTTTTTTTACAGCAATAAGTGCCCAGAATCTGATTCACAGACTTTTCTAAGGCCCACAAAATCTCCATTTTATGGTCAGCAGGCATGTTTTTATCCAAATAACAGGATCACAGCTTAAGGACATGTTTGTTTGGCTTTTAGTTTTTTCGAGAAAGTTCTCCGTACTCACAAACAGTGACTGAATTGTTCGAGAAAAAGTTGCCGTATTCTATCTTTTTTTTTTAGTGGATTGTGCTTCAGGTGCAGGTACATGTACAGAAGATGCAGGTTTTCTACATTAACCACAGTCCTGTTATAGTTTTGTTATTTTTTGATTATAAACCAGATTGAAAAAATAAATAATCTGCTCCATCTGTCCGACTGTCTCTCCCTCCCACCTTATTTGCCTACTTTATTGTGCTACAGACCTCCTCCTCCTCCCCCCCCCTCCTCACCTAATTCCCCACCAACCCCTGAAAACACAGTGAGGCTCTGACATCATCAGGCAAGAGCTCCCCCTAGATACACAAATCCTCACCCCTTCCAGGAATGAATGCCTCTGGTTGACAAACACATATTGCAAGTGAAGCATTTTAATCCCAATAAGTGAACATGCAACAGCAGAAATAATGAGACTAATATGTAACTAATACTTTTCTCTTTTTACAAATACATCACTGTGATGCCTGTCAGATGGTCCTTTTACAGAGCAAACTCATTTCAACAAGCTTTAGCCACCTGCCCGTGATGTAGTAAATATCCACCTGCCAAAACCATCAACAGTTATCCATAAAAACCTGATGTTCACAAGGTACTTGCTAGTTTCATCAACGTGGATTAAGTGCTTTTAAAGTGCTAATTATAATGGAAAATAATGACCAAAACCATAATTGAAAAAGCAGAACTTTTAGGCAAATTATACTTATCAGAGGGTAAGACAACGGTTGGCTGCACTGCATTATTTGTTAGACCTCTGAGGCTGAATTTAATACATTAAATTATTAAACTGTATTCAAAGCCTTGAAATTAGACATCATGCTTTCACACTTTTTATGGCTTTTCAAGCTCTTGCTGTTCATTACATAAAGTTTATGTAGTGAATATGCAGTGATAGAAAAAGAAATCAGATGCTTTCCTTAAGTAAAAGTGTCAATACCAAAGTGTAAATAGACTGTACATTACAGTTAAAAGTACTGCATTCAGAGTTTTACTCAAGTCTAAGTAGATAATTAATACCAGCAAATATACTTATAAGTACTTAGTGTTATAGTATTATTGGATGATTATTGATGTATTAACGTGTAAGCATCATGTTACAGTTGTAGCTGGTTAAGCAGAGGAAATTTAATCAACTTTATATAAATTATGTTGATCTATGACAAATTATCATATTTTAGAAATGTGTTGAATGTAATATCTAAAATCACAAAGTTGTTAGTAACTTAAGCTGTCAGATAAATGTAGAAGAGTATAAATTTGTAATATATTCCTCTCTCAAATATAGTGGAGATAACCGCTTCTTTCATCACACTAACGTTTGTGTGAATAACTGAATAGTGTTGTAATAATCACATTTCACAACCAGTCTAGCCATTTACTTGAAATACTGCCAGTCAACGTACCTGACACCATCAGGCCTCAATGTACTGACCTCCTTACAGCAGTAGAGGGAGCACGTTTCACAGCCTGCTGGGACCCTGCTTCCGCATTGAAAATGTGGTTGTGCAATGTCTTTGCAATGCTGATCATTCTCAATATGAGCCAGAGGAGGGAGCCAACTGGTCAATAATGAATCCTTTGTATAGTCATGGTATTACATGGCACATGGTGAACAAAGTGATTTACTGTCTCATTCTTCAACACATTTAAAACCTGGCGTACATGTAGCTTTTTTTTCTCAAGTTCAGAACATGGTTTGCCTCCATAAGGATACTGCAGATGTGGCATCTATCCTGGCGTCTGAGCTTGACTGATGCTTTCGTCTGCTGGACCTGGCAACAAGAGATGTTGGCAAAGAAGCATGTTCATGCTGGTAACAGCACAGAAACTCTTAAACTGTGCCTATCAGCAGTTTTATCATGATTGACATGTACTGACATGAATTTCAGTATGATAAAAATGACACATGATTTAAATCCCAATGAATAAAACAATCCCACAGTCCAACATATTGATTCAGTGTCTTTATTTAATTAAAAAAAAAAAAAAAAAACAGTAAAAAAAAAAAAAAAAGTAAAACTTACAAAATGTTGTTACTGAGTCATTACATGGCATAAACATAACAGACTGACATTATGCAATCAAAGCACTGAGATACTGAGAGATGGGTCACCCACTAACATTCACTTCCACATCCCTTTTTTTTTTTTAAATACTGTATTTACACAAATTGCTTAAAAAAGGTCATCTGCACCTTATTCAAATGCCACAACACTGCTTGAACAGGACAATGGGAATTTATGCCTCTCAAAGGACCCTACATTGACAGTGTAACATTAATGTTTAGCTTACAGACATTAACCATCATTAAACGTCACTTGGGTACAACTAACAGGAGCTAACCCGATAAATCTATTGTGTAACAAGCTAATAGCATTTCCTTGTCTCTGAAAACAAGATTAATACTTAAACTAATATCACCTCAACTTTAACTAACCAAAAGAGACAATAAAAAGGGGTGATATACAGCTAATATGATCATAATCAGTGTAAAACCATCTGTTTATATCATCTTATAGGATAAATAGGAAGCTTATCTCACCAAAAAACACACTAATATGCACGTAGTTAGATAGCAAAATGGCTTCAACTCTCGACACCGACGAGGAGTCAAGACGACTGAAATACAGGCCAACAAACTTCCCAGCAGCGTCGCCACTTTGAATCCTATCACGTTGTGTTTGATAAATTTAAAACATCGGGAGGAAGAAAATCACAGTGCCGTTCATTATTTTTAACCACAAGCTCGATATTTATGGAAATGCGCAGCTAGTTGGCCGGTTAAGTTATCCAACAAGAATATTGCAGCCTCCATCTTTCTTCACAACAAGAAGCATATCGTCAAAGACCGCCATGTTGAGCGCTAATAGCGTCCAACTATGCTAGTTACAATAGCCTTTATTATAGTCCTCAATGTAACGTTATATCACACTACAGCCTTAACAGTAAGATAAAAAAGGCTTCCAAAACCAGGTGATTTAATTAGCTAATAATTAACTTTCAGGTAGCTAGTTGAACGTTTTGTCCTGCAAGGCTAAATCACCAGGCTACTAACCTTAGCATCTTCTGAGCGAAACAGCACTTATACAAATTACTGCTCTCAAGGATACATCCGCTATACACAATAATTATGTAGATATCTGTAAAATAACAAGGAAAAAGCTAGCGGGCTTACTTAGCTATAATAACTGGCAAAAATGAGGAGACATACCGTCATTTTTGGCAAAGTAACCCGGTCCTATCTTACGCTAACGTTAACCAAAATCACTAGCTGTATTGCTAAGAAAGCGAAACCTTAACTAAAGTATTAATAATATCATCAGCTGGCGTGTTGACTTGTTAATACTTACATTTTTGAGTGATTCAAGTGAGTAGCCAATGATTTAAACAGCGAGATAATGTCAGTTAACGCTAACCGCCAAAAACTACATATTTCGGACCGCTTTCGAAACGTGGCCTACCACAAAGCGTCACATTTTCATAAAAATATTAAACACGTAACAACAATTGAGCAATACAATACGATATGAAATTACACAAAGAAAATGTAGATGTAAAAAATATCAAAAACAGTTGAAAAACAAACGTTCAGGCAACACTCAAGGCTTTCCCCAGACTTTCCTATACAGCGTGCGGGATATCCAGTCCGCTGGTCGGCCACAACTCGTAGGCGAGTCCGAGGCTTGCAACAAAGTCCCGGGGATCCAAAAAATGCAGAGGATGGAGAACCGAGAAGTCGACGTTTATCTAAAAAAGCTCGGAAAATAATCCTTTATAAAATGTTTCGATGTGAAAATCTCATGTATTTCGACAGTTTTCATCTGTTTCATCAAAGATCTTAACAGGCCTCAAGCCCTGAGCCTCTTTTCTTAGAGCCCAGGCTGATCCACAGCGAGACGAACGGGAGGACAGAGATTTTTTTTATTTTTGCTCTGAGGGAAGAATCTCACATCGGCCACACTCGGCAAATGTCGGAAAAAGGGCGGGTTTTGTTGAAATTATTCTAAGAAGGTCCATATCTTCGTTGCCATTGGTCGTCCCCTTTCTACTAGTTAATACTAATGAGAAAGCGGACGAATCGAGAGCAGTTTGATTGAATATTTAAACATTACATGCAAAACATACGCGGCACCACCCACTCTGTTTTAATAAAGCCAATAGGAATGAGTTTTGATTAAATCAACGCCCGCCTTTAGTTTTGATTCGTCGACAAGATAAACGTGCTCTCTCATTGGCTGTGCGTGAGATATAATTATTTATTCATGAAACTGTCTTGAATGGCCAATGAGCGTTTTACTACAGAGATCCATGTCCCACCTTCCGAAGAGTCCGCCCCTGCATTTTTGGGTCGTCGACCCCGTAGCAGGCACTCAGTCTATATAAGCAAGCGTTGGCTGGTTCCACGCTCAGAAGCGCTCACAGCGCTCCAGAGTGTAGATCAGGAAAAGGGAAGGGAGCTGTTGGTGGCCAGCGTATTTAGGACCAAAACATAAATAATTTGGTTTTAAAGGCAACCGACAACAGAGGTACCCTGGGATATCGCCTTCGGAGACTTTCCGGTCACCGTTGGCGGCCTGACCAGAGTCGTGGTGACTATTTTAAAGGCTGTTCCTGCTCACAAAGCGGCGTGCCGAGGAAGGACGCGTCTCTTTGAATAGACAGGATGCACGGACCGCCCTCCGGCGACAGCGCATGCCCATTGCGCACGATCAAGAGAGTTCAGTTCGGCATCATCAGCCCAGATGAGCTTGTAGGTTTTCTTTTGGGGGGGATATGGGGATTTTTTAATTAATTCACACACACACACAACTCTTATAGTTTCTCGACTAATCTTGTAGTTTGACATATGTGGCAAAGACACGGTTCTGTTTACAATGAAAAATGCTCGCTGTTAGCCTAGCCTAGCCTAGCCTAGCTGTGTCAGGCTGGTGGAGCTTGAGCTAACTAGCATGTTGCAGGAAGTTTGAAAAACTTAAAGCACAACATTATCAACAGGCTATCACATGAATTAAACCCCCTTTTTATTCACGCAATGTACCTTGTAAGCCCATCAGTAAGTAGAAATCTTGGTTTAGTTACTTTATAGCTAATCGTTATGTATACTGCTTGTTTGGTTTTTACCACGATTGTACGCATTGGTGTGTTTTCTGATACAATAAATCAATAAAAGGTAATTTCAATAAAGTCAGATATGCATGTTTTCTTTATCTCGGGGTTGATAGTGTAGGAATTATAGACGTTTATGTTATCGAGCCTAAACTTTATGTGTCTGATTAGAAGTTAAATTAGATTTTAGCGGCACATCGTTACTGTTGGACATTTTAATTTGTCTACACTTATTTACAACTCTGTCTTCATATTTTTAGAATTGGTTGATGGATTATGGTTTGCAGAAATTTAGATAATGACACTGATGTGGATGATTGGTTATGGAAATGTAGCACTAGCATTTAAAACGATTTATGGAAAATATATACTCTATCACTGATACTAGATGATCAATGGCTGTTAACTGTAGCATCAACTTACATATACAATTGTTATCTCCTTAGAAACGGATGTCAGTTACAGAAGGGGGAATCAAATACCCCGAAACAACAGAAGGTGGGCGTCCTAAACTTGGTGGCCTTATGGACCCAAGACAAGGGGTCATAGAACGAAGTGGAAGATGTCAAACATGTGCAGGTACGAAGTTATGTCAACATTTAATATTAAAATGTATTATTGATTAGTTGAGTTATCTCATGTCATGACTTAATGTCATTTATATGGCTGTTCGTCCCTCAGGCAACATGACAGAGTGCCCAGGACACTTTGGGCACATAGAACTGGCAAAGCCAGTCTTCCACGTTGGCTTCGTAACAAAGATAATGAAGGTTCTACGGTGTGTCTGCTTCTTTTGCTCCAAACTATTAGTGGATTCGGTAAGTGTGTTTAGCACATTACATGATGATGAAAACCTGTGATATCAGTCTTGTCTCTTTGCACTTTTGGTGCTTAATTTGCTGCCGTTGCTGTCACCTCCAGAACAATCCAAAGATCAAAGACATCCTGGTAAAATCTAAAGGGCAGCCCAGGAAACGTTTGACACATGTGTACGAGCTGTGCAAAGGAAAAAATATCTGTGAAGGAGGAGAGGAGATGGACAACAAATTCGGCATGGAGCAGCAGGAGACAGAGGAGGACATTACCAAGGAGAAGGTATTTGGTATTTTTTTGTTCTAATTTTTGAGCATTTCAGCTCTCATCATTCACAACACTGCTCAGTTCTCATTCAACACCAAGTGTGAAATAATTCTTCTGTTTTACAATTTCACACTGTTGATTTTATATCCCACTTTGTCACTTACGCAGGGCCACGGCGGTTGTGGGCGCTACCAGCCACGTATCAGACGCTCTGGCCTGGAGCTGTACGCCGAGTGGAAGCACGTTAATGAGGATTCTCAGGAGAAGAAAATCCTGCTGAGTCCTGAGCGTGTGCATGAGATCTTCAAACGTATCTCTGATGAAGAGGACATCATCTTGGGCATGGACCCCAAGTTTGCCCGGCCAGAATGGATGATTGTAACTGTGTTGCCTGTGCCTCCGCTGGCTGTCAGACCTGCTGTAGTCATGCAGGGCTCTGCTCGTAACCAGGTAAGATAATATGACTCCAGACTGAATGTTTAGTTGTGTTGTGAAGCTACGTAGTTTGCTCTCAATTGTTTAAAAATGAGATCTATACCTGAAATCATCATTTACTTCTGTTTTTTAAAGGATGACTTGACCCACAAACTGGCTGACATTGTCAAGATCAACAACCAACTGAGAAGAAACGAGCAGAGCGGTGCAGCAGCTCACGTCATAGCGGAGGACGTCAAACTGCTTCAGTTTCATGTAGCCACCATGGTGGACAATGAATTGCCAGGCCTGCCAAGGGTGTGTTAATGATGCCTTATATGTATGATTAATAAGAAAAGGCAATTTTAACACCTGTCACTGGTTAGATTTCTGCCTAGCATATAATTTTGCTTTAACAATACAAATACATACATATCAATTCTGTCAAATATATTTTTATGATGCTTAAATTCCAATCAATGTTCCCTTTTTTCCCAGGCAATGCAAAAGTCTGGCCGCCCTCTCAAATCCATAAAACAGCGTCTAAAGGGGAAGGAAGGGCGAGTCCGAGGTAACCTGATGGGAAAGCGTGTGGACTTCTCTGCCCGAACTGTCATCACCCCAGACCCCAACCTACAGATCGACCAAGTGGGCGTACCACGATCCATCGCGGCCAATATGACCTTCCCAGAAATCGTCACACCCTTTAACATTGACAGGTACAACAGAGAAATTGGATGATTCTACACTTAATGTGAAGTGTAGAAAGCTGTAAGCGAAAACCATTTGTATCAAATTTGATGTCAGCTAATTCACTCTGATGATTTATTAGATTGCAAGAGCTCGTGCGAAGAGGCAACAGCCAGTATCCCGGAGCCAAATACATCATCCGTGACAATGGAGACAGAATTGACCTGCGATTTCACCCCAAACCAAGTGACCTTCATTTGCAGATTGGCTACAAGGCAAGATTAGAAAAAATATATAAATAGCTTTAGAGCAATGTGTTTTAAACAAGAATATCTTTTGTGAAATGATTATTTAAAATGTTATTATCATGACTAAAACTGATTCCTAATTCTTCATTTAGGTGGAAAGACACATGTGTGATGGGGACATCGTCATCTTCAACCGACAGCCCACACTACATAAAATGTCCATGATGGGGCACAGAGTTCGAATTCTGCCCTGGTCTACATTTCGACTCAACCTCAGGTATCAGACCAGACTTTGCTTGCTCGTATAAATTTTTTTCCTGTCACTGTAAAATTAAACTGACAGTAATAGTGTAGCAGCTCTAACGTCCCATCCTCTCGTCTCCCTCCAGTGTCACCACCCCATACAATGCTGACTTTGACGGGGACGAGATGAACCTCCACCTGCCTCAGTCCCTCGAGACGAGGGCAGAGATTCAGGAGTTGGCCATGGTGCCGCGTATGATCGTCACCCCCCAGTCCAACAGGCCCGTCATGGGAATCGTGCAGGACACCCTCACAGCTGTGCGCAAATTCACCAAAAGAGACGTCTTCTTAGAGAGGGTAAGACATCTTAAATATTAAACACATGAATGTAGAGTGTTTAGTTTTCAGGTATTCTGTGTTAAACTTCATCACATTCTCCACCACAGGGTGAAGTGATGAACCTCCTCATGTTCCTCTCCACCTGGGATGGGAAAATGCCTCAGCCAGCCATCCTCAAGCCCCGTCCTCTGTGGACAGGCAAGCAGATTTTCAGCCTCATCATTCCTGGACACATCAATGTCATCCGAACGCACAGCACCCACCCCGACGATGAGGACAGCGGCCCTTACAAACACATCTCACCCGGAGACACAAAGGTACAAAGCCCAGACTAATTATTTTTAGATTAAAGAATGAATATTGAATACATTGCAACTCACATTTCAACTCCCTCACGTAGGTTATAGTGGAGAACGGTGAGTTGATCATGGGCATCTTGTGTAAGAAGTCTCTGGGAACCTCAGCTGGCTCCCTTGTCCACATTTCCTACCTGGAGATGGGTCATGACATCACCAGGCTCTTCTACTCCAACATTCAGACTGTGGTCAACAACTGGCTGCTCATTGAAGGTAAGATATTTTATATATTCTGGTAGTACTGAATGATAAACTTAAGGCAACAGTTTAGTAGTTTTCCTGAATTTAGTACAAAGTGTTATGAGCTATAATTCTATTTCATGTCATGTTTGATATTTACCATTTTGATATTTTCTTCAGGTCATTCCATTGGTATCGGTGACTCCATCGCTGATGCAAAGACTTACCTTGACATCCAGAATACCATCAAGAAAGCCAAACAGGATGTGATAGAAGTAAGTATAAAGTATTAGCGTAGTCGCCAACATCTCACAAGCTCACAGATGAACTCACATTAAGTTATTTCCAAGTTTTACTCATTTTTCAGGGGATATATAGTATAGAAAATGTACCTTCTAATGTTACCTTCTATTCATCAGGTCATTGAGAAAGCCCACAACAACGAGCTGGAGCCGACCCCCGGTAACACACTGAGGCAGACCTTTGAGAACCAGGTGAATCGTATCCTGAACGATGCCCGTGACAAAACAGGATCCTCTGCCCAGAAGTCTCTGTCAGAGTACAACAACTTCAAATCCATGGTGGTGGCTGGTTCTAAGGGCTCAAAGATTAACATCTCACAGGTACCAGAGTCCATCTAGCTATCGTTACCTCACAATAGATGAATGAGGATTGATTATCTTGACGCTAACATCCCTTTACCTCTGTTCTTCACTCCTCATTCAGGTTATTGCTGTGGTGGGGCAGCAGAACGTTGAGGGTAAGCGAATCCCCTTCGGCTTCAAACACCGCACACTGCCTCACTTCATCAAGGATGATTACGGTCCTGAGAGCAGAGGCTTTGTAGAGAACTCCTACCTGGCTGGCCTGACACCAACAGAGTTCTTCTTCCACGCCATGGGAGGCAGAGAAGGTCTTATCGACACAGCTGTCAAGACTGCTGAGACCGGTTACATCCAGCGTCGTCTCATCAAGTCTATGGAGTCTGTAATGGTGAAGTACGACGGCACGGTCCGTAACTCCATCAACCAGGTGGTCCAGCTGCGCTACGGCGAGGACGGCCTGGCAGGAGAGAACGTCGAGTTCCAAAACCTGGCAACAGTCAAACCCTCACACAAGGCCTTTGAAAAGAAGTAAGAGACACATCATGTATCTAATCAATTGGAGAAATGAGGCGTTGTATTTCCTAAAAATGTGTTAATGACTATGAGTAGTTTCTGAGCTTAATGATATTTGGCTGTAAGCACATTGTAGCCAAACGAACCTTCATTTATTGAGATAATTAGTATTGATGTCAAATTTATTAAGCTTGATCTGCTTTCCAGTCCCTATTATAAATGTGTGACCGTCACAACAGAGTTCAAGCACCAAACACTGTGGTTAAACAATAGCGGTTAATTTACTAGAATCAGCGACTTAAATGTCGTCTCATCCTCTCGACTAACCTGTTCAGGTTTAAATTCGACTGCACCAATGAGCGAGCGTTGAGGCGAACGCTGCAGGAAGACGTGGTAAAAGACGTGCTGACCAACGCTCACGTGCAGGGTGCCTTGGAGAAGGAGTTTGAGAAGATGAGGGAGGACAGAGAGATCCTCCGAGCCATCTTCCCCACCGGGGACAGTAAGGTGTGTGTGTGGTCACATCCACCAGACACCATCTCTGCTTTTAAAAACGTGTCTTCTTCTGCTTCTTACAAACAAAATTACTCATGTATCACAATGATTGCAGGTGGTGCTGCCGTGCAACTTGGCCAGAATGATCTGGAACGCTCAGAAGATCTTCCGCATCAACACTCGAACCCCGACAGACCTCAATCCTCTAAGGGTGGTTGAAGGTAAGCTAAAAAATCAACATACCTCACCACTGTGAACTCGGCGAAGTCGCCACTCAACCAATCTCCTCCAACCGTATTCTTAGTCAGAGGATTTTGTTGAACCCTGTGGACAAACTGTACTGTAGAATTATAGCCAAGAGTTCGTGGCCTGGCCTCTGGTGCTCTCTAAAGCTCTTTAAAGCCGCCTGGTGAAGGTGAATCCACACCCGTTATATAACAAGTAGAGCAGTCTGAGTCCTAGTGAAAATCTTTTATAGTGAGCAGAAATGATCACTTACAACATCAGTTTCATGAGGATAACACAATGACAGCAATATAAAATATTATCTGGGAGACTTTGAGACTTAGGTTTCATAAAACAGTGAATTTCTGTAAAATTTTGCATGTTGTTTTGGATTTTATTTAGATATTATATACTGTACTTACATGAAGCCTAATGAATCTCAATAAATCAGAAACTCTGCATAAATAGTAATCGTTTGGGTATCTGTCTGGCTCCTCAGGTGTTCACGAGCTGAGTAAGAAGCTGGTGATCGTGAACGGTGACGACCCCCTGAGCAGACAGGCCCAGCAGAACGCCACTCTGCTCTTCAACATCCACCTGCGCTCCACGCTCTGCTCAAAACGTATGACCGAGGAGTTCCGCCTTTCGACAGAGGCTTTCGACTGGCTGCTGGGAGAGATTGAGACCAAGTTCAACCAGTCCATTGTAAGCTTTGCATATTAATGTGTGTGGTCAGATTGCTCCCATTAATTTTCCAAGATAAGATCTGTTTTTCATGTTAGTCTCACACTTCCTGCTCTTTTCCCAGGCTCACCCAGGTGAAATGGTTGGCGCTTTGGCTGCTCAGTCGCTGGGAGAGCCAGCCACCCAGATGACCCTGAACACTTTCCACTACGCTGGTGTGTCTGCCAAGAACGTAACACTTGGTGTGCCCCGTCTCAAGGAGTTGATCAACATCTCCAAGAGGCCAAAGACCCCCTCGCTGACTGTTTTCCTGCTGGGTCAGGCAGCTCGTGACGCCGAGAGGGCCAAGGACATCCTCTGTCGACTGGAGCACACCACGCTGCGAAAGGTATTTATTCGATTTTTCCCAATGCAGTAACTCATAAAGACCAAAATGTATCCTAATCTGAAAGGAATCACTAAAAAAAAACCCTTTTCTGTCAGGTGACAGCCAACACCGCCATCTACTACGACCCCAACCCCCAGAACACGGTGGTGGCCGAGGACCAGGAGTGGGTGAACGTCTACTATGAGATGCCTGACTTCGATGTGACTCGCATTTCCCCGTGGCTGCTGCGCATCGAGCTCGATCGTAAACACATGACCGATCGTAAGCTAACTATGGAGCAGATTGCGGAGAAGATCAACGCAGGTCGGTTGTGCACACATACTCTCTTTTTAGTGCTATTGACAGAAACTATGCACTTTTTCCTTAACGTCACCTTTGTTCTCTCTGCAAGGTTTTGGAGATGATCTGAACTGTATCTTCAATGACGACAACGCTGAGAAGCTCGTTCTGCGAATCAGAATCATGAACAGCGACGAGAACAAGTTCCAAGAGGTGAATAGTAATATTACAATCAATAACATAAACTCACTGTAGTCAATTTTCACATTAATAATAAATAACTGTACGTTTTTCTCGGCTAGGATGAGGAGGTGGTGGACAAAATGGACGATGACGTTTTCCTGAGGTGCATCGAGTCCAACATGCTGACAGACATGACCCTGCAAGGCATAGAGCAGATCAGCAAGGTAACACGAGTGGACACACACCAGTATTATAGTTCCCCTACAGGACCGTTACTGATTTCATCCGAAACATAATCGTCGGTAACAAATGGATAAGTCAAAGGTCGATCTCCTCTCCTCCAGGTGTACATGCACTTGCCCCAGACGGACAATAAGAAGAAGATCATCATCACAGAGGACGGTGAGTTCAAGGCCCTCCAGGAGTGGATCCTTGAGACTGACGGAGTGAGCCTCATGAGGGTCCTCAGCGAGAAGGACGTTGACCCCGTCAGGACCACCTCCAACGACATCGTGGAGATCTTCACGGTATGAAATAATTCCGATGGTTTGTGATGAACAGCATGAATCACAGTATTTCTTCTAACCTCGTCCTTCTCGTTCATCTTACGTAGGTGTTGGGAATTGAGGCTGTGCGAAAGGCTCTAGAGAGGGAGTTGTACCACGTCATCTCCTTCGACGGTTCCTACGTCAACTACCGTCACTTGGCTCTGCTTTGCGACACCATGACTTGCCGCGGTCACCTGATGGCCATCACACGTCACGGCATCAACCGTCAAGACACTGGACCCCTCATGAAGTGTTCCTTTGAGGAGACGGTGAGAGGATAATCACATAACCCTTTAAGACATTGAAGTAAAGCACAAAAATGGAACGTAGAATAACCGGATTTCCTTTTTTCCCCCCATTCTCCACCTTTCTTGTATTTCTTCTCCAGGTGGATGTGTTGATGGAGGCGTCATCCCACGGTGAAAGTGACCCCATGAAGGGTGTGTCTGAGAACATCATGCTCGGCCAGCTCGCCCCAGCTGGAACAGGTTGCTTTGACCTGCTGCTGGATGCGGAGAAGTGTAAATACGGCATGGAGATCCCGACGAACATACCTGGAATCAGCGTGGCTGGACGTAAGTGGAGAAATATTTGAGGGAATTAATGCAGAGCTCTTTTTTTGTATCACAAATTCATTAAAAGCTATGATGTTAATTATCTCTATCTTTCCTTTTTCCAGCCACTGGAATGTTCTTCGGCACTGTTCCAAGTCCTATGAGCGGTATGTCCCCCGCCATGACCCCGTGGAACACAGGAGCGACACCGGCCTACGGCGCGTGGTCCCCCAGTGTCGGTGAGTGCGCGCTCAGGTCGAACAGCTCTCCTCCTTTTACTTTATTTAATTCCTTCCACTGACTTTCGGCTTGTTTTTTTTGTCATCCTTCAGGAAGCGGCATGACACCTGGAGCAGCAGGTTTCTCCCCGAGTGCAGCTTCAGATGCGAGTGGCTTCTCTCCGGGCTACTCCCCGGCCTGGTCCCCCACTCCTGGGTCTCCAGGATCTCCAGGGCCTGCCAGCCCGTACATCCCATCTCCAGGTTAGACACTACAGAAATATCTCTTTTAGGTTACAGTTTGTTAGGAAAAAAAATCCTAATAATTATCAACTAAATTAGGTGATGTGGACTTCAAATCAAACCAAGTACAAAAAAGTGGAAATTCAATGGAAAGTACTGAGCAAAGTTGGGGGGAAAGTTCCAAAAGAAGCTTATTAATTACCTCAACCTAAATAGTACATAGAACAATATTAGAAATATGTGTACATTATGCAAGATAGAAGAAAAGGTTAGTCTTTCTTATGCATGTTCTGTAGAACAATATAGAGGATGTAAGAGTTTTAAAACTTTAATTTCAAACCACTATATATTATTGAAAAATTTGAAAACTGAAGATTTAGATATTAAGGAGTCGATGGTGCAAGGATTTGAAAAGGTTATTTCATTTATTATGAAAAGTGACCAAAACAACAGACTTTTCTAATTATACTAATGGATAAAGTTACTTTTTTACTGACAAATTCCATAATCCGTTATCTTCAACTCAAGTTTTGTGTGATTCTTGGGAATTTTGTAGCAGAGTCTTGAGGTGTTTCATTCATCTAGAGTGAAATATTTAATAGATTTTTACTTTATGTCTAATTTATTTAGTCTGAATGATTCTTTATGAGCGAATAAACCAGACTTCACTTCAGTAATTGATGACTTTTTCTGTTTTCCTCTTCAGGTGGAGCCATGTCACCCAACTACTCACCCACCTCACCCGCCTACGAGCCTCGCTCCCCCGGCGGCTACACCCCTCAGAGCCCGGGCTACTCCCCGACATCTCCCTCCTACTCCCCCACTTCTCCTTCCTACTCCCCCACCAGCCCCAACTACAGCCCGACATCTCCCTCTTACTCTCCCACCTCGCCCAGCTACTCCCCGACCTCCCCCTCCTACTCTCCCACATCTCCGTCTTACTCCCCAACGTCTCCTTCATACTCCCCCACCTCCCCATCTTACTCCCCCACCTCCCCTTCCTACTCCCCCACCTCGCCCAGCTACAGCCCCACGTCGCCCAGCTACAGCCCGACCTCACCCAGCTACTCACCCACTTCTCCCTCTTACTCACCCACCTCTCCCTCTTACTCGCCGACGTCTCCATCCTACTCTCCCACCTCCCCCTCTTACTCCCCCACCTCTCCTTCTTACTCGCCGACAAGCCCGAGCTACAGCCCCACGTCGCCGAACTACACCCCCACCTCACCCAGCTACTCCCCCACCTCCCCCTCCTACTCTCCCACATCACCCTCTTACTCCCCGACCTCCCCCAACTACACCCCGACCAGCCCAAACTACTCCCCCACCTCTCCCTCATACTCCCCGACCTCGCCATCCTACTCGCCCTCCAGCCCGCGTTACACCCCGCAGTCGCCCACTTACACACCCACCTCCCCCTCGTACAGCCCCAGCTCCCCCTCCTACTCCCCCACCTCGCCCAAATACACCCCGACCTCACCCTCATACAGCCCCAGCTCCCCAGAGTACACCCCAACCTCTCCCAAATACTCGCCCACCTCGCCAAAGTACTCCCCGACGTCGCCGAAGTACTCCCCCACCTCCCCCACCTACTCCCCAACCACCCCCAAATACAGCCCCACTTCCCCTACCTACTCCCCTACCTCCCCGACCTACACCCCCACCAGCCCCAAATACTCCCCAACCTCCCCGACTTACTCCCCAACCTCACCCAAGTACTCACCCACATCCCCTACGTACTCGCCAACTAGTCCTAAAGGCTCCACGTACAGCCCCACCTCCCCCGGATACAGTCCCACCTCGCCCACCTACAGCCCGGCCATCAGTCCCGACGACAGCGACGAGGAGAACAACTGATGAGCGGCAGAGAAGAAGGGGAGGAAGCTGAGGAAGGCGCCCACAGAAACCCCGTCACCTCATGGGGACGACTGAAGGACAGCCGGAGGTGGCGGCTCTTAGCCACAGGGGTCCCATTTGTGATTATTTTTCTTATTTCTTTGGGGGAAATCTCCACTTTGGGACCTCTGTAACTGCCCCTCCCCCCTACCTTTCAGTCTTGACCATCTGAGGGAGTTGCCCCCTTTTACCCTGAGAAATAGTTAAAACTATTATGTGAAAGACTGGAACTGCTTTGCCTGAAGGAGAGAGAAAAAAAAAGGCTGCCTTTTGAAATAGTTTTTTAATTTCCACACGGGGTGTCGAAGCAAAACTGCAAATCCCAAGAGGGAATGAAAAGGAGAGGAAGATGTGGTGAACACATAAGGGGAGGAGAAAAAAAAGTCCCTTTTTAACTTTATAGTGTACTGCATCCAGTCTCTCTCTTGTTCTCAATCTAAACGTTGGGTGTATAGCTGTTTTTTGGAGAGCGTACATATTGCCAAAAGCCTTTTTCGAAAAGTGGATTGTAAATCGCTAAAGCATAAGCTCTAAAGAAAACGGAGGAGTTAAATGGTTTAGACTTTGTTTACCGCATATTTCACCAAGGTGTATCTTGTTAGATCTCTCGCCGCTTTCGTGAAAAGTACAGTTGTTGGCTGTCTTTTGTGGATGAGAGAAGCTGAAGTGTTTGTCGTATTTTAGAAGATTAGCTCAGATCGTCTGCGCTATAGTGGACGAAGACAAGCCGGATGACGAGCGGAAAAACACACACACACACACACACACACACACACACACACACACACACACACACACACACACACACACACACACACACAGAGGATAGGAGAGAGAGAAACTGGTTTGCAGGGGGAGAAGAAATTTCACTCCGAACATCATTTAACTACATAAGTGTACGTACCCATCGCCCTCCCCTACTTTCCTCCTTCACACCCCAAAGACAAACCTGAAAGATGTCATGATAAACACCCACCAGCACCCTCTTGTCCTCTACCATTTTGGAGACTTGTGCATCAAAAGCAAAAAAAAAAAAAAAAAAAAAAAAAAAAAAAGAAAAAACACTTTTCCAGATAATATTCTTCCCTCGACACTGGGAATTTAAAGATTTATATGAAAAAAAAATACTGTCAGAATGATTATTCTGTCTTTAATTTTTGATTCTAGGAAGAAATGGGGCGCACGTGGACGAGGGATACTAGTTTGGCGTTGCTGCTTTTGTCATTGTTTGCATGAGTAGCACATGTTAATACATTTTAATCAAGCTTTAGGTTGATTTTTTTTTTTTTTTTTTTTCAAATCCCTCCCACTTCGTCCCATTTCTGATAGCTGACATGTACGCAGGTTTTCACTTTATTTGGACTATTCAATTTATTTAAGAAAACTACTATTCTGTGTGAATATGAATAGAGGAAAATTAAGAATTTTTTTTTTTTTTTTGCTTTTTTTTCTCGTTTTGCTTTTGGTGACTTTGTAAACCTGTTTGCAGGAGGCTCATGTTCAGATACTGTGGATGAAGAGTCGGGGGACGGAGGGGAGTGTTGGGTTTTTTTTTTTTTTTGGTTTTTCTTTTTCTTTAGTCGCCCTCGTTCTTCCCAACAGTCTGAGCAGAGTTGCCGCGGCGACCACTGCTCTTTTTACTAACATTTGTACAAAGTGTTGCACGCTGTCACCAGGTCGTGACGTCGCTTCGGTTAAAGGGCAAAAAAAAAGAAAGAAGAAAAAAAAAAAAAAAAAAAGTTCAGCGCTCAGTTTTAAGGTTTTCACTTCTCGGGACGCTAGAGGGCAACATTTGTCCTCCTGGTGACCTTTTTTCATTTTCTTTTAAACAGAGATTGTCCAAAGAAACAGCACTTTTGGCCTCTCGATTTAAAAAATAATAATAATAATAATCTTACCCACTACATTAGTGTGAACTTTGTTTTGAGTATGGGTGCTTTCTGACATGACTCTACCTAGTTGGACTGATTTTAGGGAACCGTCTGTCCGCCTGATGATGACAATGGAAACATGTTTTTCTCTCCTCGTTCCATTTGATCATTCGACACAGTTTTTTCAAAATTCTTGGACTAGCTGGGTCTCCTCCCTCCTCCCTTCTTCATCCACAAGTGATCCTCATTTCTGAAATCAGTGTTTCTTTTTTTTTTTCTACCAGTGTATGTACCTGTGACTATGGGAATCATGGGGAGGGGGGGAGGGCGGGGTGTGTTGGATCTGACTGGGAGTCCTGATTGGATTAAAAAATACCACCGGTAATCTTTTGGGTTATGTTCTGAAAATGTTCAAACTATTTGTCGAGATTTTTTGTGAAACAAATGTCGCTTCCGAAATGGTCTTGAATTGAACAGACTGCCATCTTCTGGCCTTTTGAGATGAAGCAGGTTTGGGATTTGCACTTCAGTAAATATTGTGGTGGACTTAAAGCCCCCAGATATTGTGATATTTTGTCCACTTCGGTTGCATCCAATCCTCTTGTCTTAACTGTGCGCTGTCCAGTCAATTCAAGACAATCAGGACTCCCAGGTTGGTATGAATGTCTTGAGTGTGTGTACGCGTGTGCGGTCAGTGTGTGCGTCCGAGGGCGAGACAGGGTTTTCAAGCTGAGGAAGACTTCACGTGTCTGGGCAAAGGAAGGTTTAACTTAAAATTGCCACTGTATAGAAATCAATTCATTATCTCATTCTCTGTATCTTTGTTCTGTTTGTTTTTTGACTTGGAAAAAATGAATAAAAGTTTTACTACATTTCTGTCTTGTTTTTGTGTGCAACAACTAATTTTACAGTATTTGGGGGAAAAGGAAAACGCTACATTTAGTTAGAGGTAATTACGACAAGCTTGTTTTATATTTTGGGCAAATTTGGACAATGTTGGAAAGTTCACACTGATGGTATTTTAAAACCCAGCTGGTCTAAACGCAGGTGCACAAAGCTTGTAAATTAAAGATTTCAGTCTTTGATTTTCTGAAAACATCAGTTTTTGTGAGCAGACTAATTTCCAAAAAGGTAAATTTAATCCATTTAAAATAAAATCTACAACACAATTAAGTGCATAAAGTGAAGGGAGCTGAATATATGTTGGTTTACTCCAGTATTGTACTATTGTATTGTAGTTTACTTGAGTATTACCATTTTAAACTACTTTATACTTCTACTGCACTACATTTCAGAGACAAGTATTATACTATTCACTCCACTACATTTATTTATCGTTACTTTGTAGATTCAGATTTTACATACAAAATATGTGATCATCTTTAAAACGATATTACACATTAACAAGTGTTAAATTAAAGAGTTAAACTATTCAACAGCATATAAAACAGCTCAAATTAGCTGCACTTTACAAAACACTCCTTACATGACGATAAATCAGAAATAATAATCCAATATCATATTTGATAATATAACATAAACTTGTTAATTTTTACACATGTAAAATACACAAAATATGTTTAATACTGGATTAGCAAAGTAGCATTAACTCTTTTCATGAACTACTAGACTAACAGACTTTTCTTAATTAATTAAACAGATATAATTAATTACACTGATCGTGCTTCATTCCTCCTACGTGTGATTGTAATTTTCTATAATGATACTAAAAGCATCCACATATTAAATACTCGTTTATTGAAGCAACAGCAGTACATTTACTGAAGTACCACTGTACCACAATGCGAGCGCTGCAGGTAAACACACTTTTCCTCTTGATGGCGCTCTCACCTAAAGCTAAACTGTCCATCAGACACAAACTGGCAGAGAAACAGGAACATGAAATCTCAAGATAGTTTGTTGAGAACAGATACTGAACATTTTCACACTGAGAGGCGAGTTTGACTGCTGAATCACCTGTTTTTTGAGATTTAACTTGAACTCATTCTGGAAACTGAATTTAAGGTAAAACATGGTTTTTTATGGGTTTTTTTTTATTGCAGTTGGTTTTCTTTACTTTACTTTACTTTACTTTACTTGGGTATCTCTGTTTTATGCTACTTTGTACTTTTACTGCAATACATTTCAGAGGAAAATATTTACTTTTTACTCCTCTTGCCACATTTTTGTCACAGTTCAGCTACTTTTCACATTTATATGTTACATTTAAAAGTTAATATACAATCCAGCCAACTAGCTAACCAACAGTATAAGTTGTTAAAATGAGCTCTACTTTGACAACAATAAAATGCTGCTTACATCTACACATCAATGAATCATCATTGATATTACAATAATAAATATAATTTTGTATAGAGTGTACGTTTACTTTTGACAGAATGCTTCTAAATGTACTTTTATTTAAATTTGAGTCAGGATTACTTGTAAAGGAGAAGTTTTTTCTTTGTGGCTTTGACACATTTACTTCACTTTGCTTGAATTTTGTTATATCACAGATCGTTCAAGATAAATAACTCAAACCCGCTGAATCTGCAGATATGCTGTTTGGTAGGCATCTAAAAACATCACAGCAGGACTGTAAAATAACAGAACAGTTGCTATATCGCCACCACTTCATATAATATTTATTTATGCCGGTCTGGTTGCTTACAATGAACCCTAAAAGGTCGTGGCTGTTCAAAGATGATGAGGACAAACATACAAACTCTGCATATATTTGAAATACAGACGACCCTAAATGTGTTTTAATATTCACGGAGAGGTTTTTCATTGTAGGAGAATTTATGACATCACTCTCCTCCAGCAGGAAGTGAACCATCGTCACATCGCCCCTCCCTGTCCAAAAGTTTGGACTTGACTTTGGTGTGTTTGTTTCTTCACAAGAGGCCTTTCAGAGTCTGAGTCAGAGAACACATCAACGGTTTTCCCCGTTTTCCCCTTTAAGTTGATTAAACTTTCTGTTTCATCTTGTTCCAACTTTTCATCGAAGTTATAAGAAGAGCATGACGTTTACATGGAGGGAAAAAAAAACTAAGATTCCATGTTTTTTAAGGCGGCACTTCCATTAAATCTAAATATTCTTGATGTTTTGTTCATAGTTTTCCCCAAAATGCAGGCTGACATACTTGGTATCTTTAGAAAGTTTGAGATTTTCACCAGAATTTTGAATTAAGTTTTGTAAGTTTGACAAATGTTTGCATTCACAACATAAATGACCGACTCACGCCGGACCAGTGAGGTTTAAAGGGTCTGTCTGTCAAAACCGCAACACAGAATAAACTCAAAACACTCAAAACTTCTGTGGAAACTGATTACCTACAACTATTTGTCTTCATTAATCGTCAATTATGACTTTTTTCTCAGTTTGCTTAACATTTTAAAGAATTTCTTGTTGTTAAAATTGAATCCCAGCTAAAAAAAGTTCACTTCTAGTCCATCCACACCCTGACATAGAGGTCTTTCCTAATTTGTAAGTGCACTTTTAAGGTGGGTAATCTCATAAACCTGTGGAAATGTTGAATCACAGGTTTCACACTGACCACACAGGATAAAACCTGTGGGAGTACGTCATATACTGATCACAGCCTCCACTGTGCTTCAGGTAAGGGTGTGTTTAACTGGGAGAACCCATGTATGACGAATAAGTGTGTTTGAGCTTGTTACCGTGGTGATATTTACTGACTGTGGAGTCCTCGTGATTGAGTCATTAATGAGTGAATGATTGTTGAAAGGAGAAGCATTATCTATAAGTAGTAAATAATGATTTATTTAAAGCCTTGTGTTGATTATTATGATCAAACAGATATTAGAAAAGAACTTTTAGCAGAAATATGCACGTTACAAAACTCAAGAAAGCAACAATCTCTTATGTTTTTGTAATTTTTTGTTTTTTAAAACATAGTTTTTATATTTCTGATTTAAAAAAACAATCTAATGAAAGTCTAAATATTAACAAATCAAGTTTAAAATGAGCTGTTGCATCGGTTTCACACGATAGACGATGATTTTCTCAACCAAGTCTAGTTTGCATTTCAAGTTTCCCTCCACTCGAGTTCTGATTCAATCAAGTTTCCGCACTTTTGGCGTCTTTTGTGAGTGAGTCAGAGGGGCTGGGCTTGGACCGCCGCAGACAGAGGCAGGAAATATTTTGTGTGCGTGTGTGTGTGTGTGTGTATGAGAGAGAGAGAGAGAAAGAGAGAGAGAGAGAGAGAAAAAAAATTGTGTGTTTAGGACATGTTTCTCCTTGCATGAGCACTTTTCTCTCCACTCTTTGCTCCGACGTGTTGCGTCCCAACGCTACTTCACTCTCCAAGGTAAGCCTTAACAACTTGAATTATCCTTTTTTTTCTTTGTTTTTCCTCTTATTTTCCTTCCTCTGCCTTTTACCCAGCATTTGTTTTTTTTCCCCTATTTTTCCTCTCCTGCACTCTTTTCCTATTCACACATCACATTCCTTCTCCTGAAATCAGCTGAGCAGGACAATGACTCCTCGGAGAAACTCGACTTCTCTCTGAGATCCATCTCTCTATTCAAACTTTGCGCTTATCCTCTGCTCCACATTTCTGTTATCAGTAGGGAAAGTCCAACCTTTCATTTCCTTTCCTACTCTTTTCCCCATCTCACCTCCTACACACCTCCTCCTGGTCTTATTTACCGGTGTTTCACAACTTCCTCTAAGTAAGGGTGGGGTACTAAATCAACCCCTGGGCAGCCTCAGAAGAATAAGCTCGGTATTGATATCAGTTATAGGTTAAAAACACATTTTCCTTCAGCTGGAGAAGTGTAATTTAACATTTATAATATACTGTATTTCCACTCTCATTCGCCTTTGTTCTCCGGTCCTCTCAGTTTCTCCCCGTCTGCATCAGTCTGTCTTGATTTCAGTGTCCTAATCTCATAATCATACAGTGCATCCAGCCATACAAACACACACAAACACACACACACACACACTCACTGTCAATTGACCGATTGCTCTCCAATCACTCCACGCCTGCTGCTCTGTCCGCCCGCATATTGTCTCCTCTCATATTTCTGTCTGCTTAACAACGCATGAATGACTGATTGACTCAGTGACCCCTGCAGCCTATCTGTGACCCTGTGTCTCCATCTAAAGCCCTCTGTCCAAACTCTGTCTCTCTCTCTCTCTCTCTCCGTGTCTCCATCTAACCAGGCGCCAAAGGTCGCTTCAGTTGCCAAAAAGGCCTAAAGGTCAAGTTTCTATCTTCTAACCTCTCCGGCTGCCTTGTTTTCTTTTTGGTGACATTATCAAGACTCACATTTGACTTTATTCATCACTTGTTTCCTCTCTTTGTTACCCTGCTTTAAATCACTAGATTGGATTATAGAGATTAATGAGATTAATTGCATTTTACCTGAATGCATATACCTCACATTTGCTTCAATATGGCAAACCAGTATTTATGTGTGGCTGAGGTAACCAGGCATATAAATATAGATGCATATCAGCAGTGTTGACACAGACGTAGCATGTTGCTGTTTTTCACATGACTCTGACTCACCAGAAGCTCAAAATATGAAACACAAAACTGAGAGTAGAGAGTTTAAAACCTCCGGATGGCTCTGTCTGGCAATGACAGTAGATTAGAAGCAGCAACGATGTACCTAGATTTACATAAAAGCTCCTTTGTCACCTCTATGAATTTTTTTCATAACAGATTATGAGCAAAAGTCACACTTCTCAGGATACAATCTTATGGATGTCTGAAATATCATCATGGCCCAAATATTGTTCCTATTCAAAGTCTGCAATGAGGTCACTTATGTCTCTGTAGTGTTTAAAGAGGACATATCATGCATATTTCCAGGTCTGTTTTTTTTATTCTGGAACAACTTTGCATGATTTACAGTTTAAAAAACTCCTTATTTATCTTATGTTGACCCTTTATGAAGCCCATCAGTTCAGCCTCTGTCTGTAACAGGTCGTTTTAGCTCCTGTCTCTTTAAGGCTGCCCCTCAGCAGGCTATGTTTTGTCATTCTTTACTCAAAATAGAAACTTCTCACATACATCCATACATGTTTGAGCCTGAATCTGATATGAAATATGCCAGTGAACATTGGCTACAATCTTATCAACAGACGGCCATCTGTGGGCATCACACGATCTTACAATCTGACGTCATTTCGAGGAGGTAACGTTGCAAACGGAGCACTTAGAGCAGGCTGAAGCCCTGGATTTTGACTTTCAGGGAGCATTTTAATATATGTTCACCTCAAGTTTTTGAACTTTAACCATGTTTAACGTAGGTGTCCAACATCATAACAGTATATAAATGACACAAGATCACAAAAAGCACATGTCCCCTTTAACAAATAAGTCCAAATTCCTTTTTTGCGTCTTTTTAAATTCTTTCAATTTCTAATATTTGTTGCTGGAAAAATAAGTTTGGCCTTTCTTCAGTTAAAGTTAAATATGTAAAAATGAAAACAGAGACAGTGTAGTGTATGATATTTGATTTCATTTTATTCATATACACATTACAGTGAAGATGATAGTTGACTGCATCTCATAGTTGATGCCGTTGTAATCCTCAGAGTCTGAAAATCATTGAGAATCTGTGTAGAAGGAGGAAAGACAGTCAAGACTGTGAGACAAAGACGAGGGAAAAGGAGGAGGAGGAGATGGGAAGAAGGGGAAAGATGAAGGAGCCAGCGTCTTGCTCTCCCAGTAATTATCCGCTTGGTTTTTATCTTTAACCAGGAACCAGGAATCCGACTCTACTTCCCCCTCCCCACACGGCGTCCTATCCACAGGCTGCAGGTAGGCTTTCATCACACCGGCTCCAGTTACCTCTCACATATAAGCTAACCAGGCCAGGTGAGCGCAAACACTCCTCCTCGCCAGACCTCTCGATCTCTTACAACCACACGCACACACACACACATACACATACACACACACATACACAGGTTCACACACACTTCAGTGGACACGCAGAATGGAGCCGGAGTCAGACAGCATGCCGGAGGTACCAGGGGAGATCATACAGTTAAGTGGACCGGGGCTTTTTCTCTGCCTCCTTACTTACTCTTGGAGCGGCTGTCCAAGCATTGTAACCCTAACCCCCGGGGGCCCCTGCATGTGCTCCCTCAAGCCCTTTCTCCCTCTTCCTTGCACCCTCACTTCCTCTCCTCCTCTATCTGGCATGTTCTGATCAGTAAACAGCACCTGTTTATTGATGACAGAGTTGTGAAAGTATTAGCTGATATAAGATATCAAGGGAGGAAGTCGTACGAGTTTTCTGTAAATGGAAAACTTTAAAAACGGAAAGGGGCGGAGATGCTGTTGACATCCTGTTCGGTTGACCACAATGCTGACAGTTTGCGGTAACAGTTTCAGCTTTTTTTTCCTACTGCCTACAGAGTCATTTTAACACACAGTACAGGAGCAGTCGGCAGCAGTTTCTGAGATGGTGGATTAGTGTCCTTAGTTGGCTCTAATCATTATAATCATGTTAATTGTTTGTTTTTCCGTCCTACTTTATCAGTTATAGTCACTGCCTGGCGCCTGTGGGACCTAAAATGAAACATAAACTGCTGACTTGTATGAAAGCTCTCTCACTAAGTGTAGTAAACGCTCCACCCAAGTTTATGTCAAGATTGTTATATTTATTTGTTTATATTACCCTGACAGAATTTATGTAACCATAAGGCCCAGCGCTTTTCTTATCAAAATAAGCTAAACCTCGGGAAGATGTTATTTGACGTCACTACAACACGAGTATGTTAAGGCTTTAAATGTTTATGCGTTATCACCCAGTGAAAGGTTTATGATTGTCTATAGAAGCATGTAATCTAAATTTAACAAGTTGTTTTTTTTACAGCAGATATTTTGAGAAGATTTTTGAGTGAGAAACATCTAAACAAAGAGCTTTAAAAATGATAGACGACATCTTTCACAGCAGACATTTGACTTGTCATAGGAGGAAAAGCGCAGGTGTTACTAATATCATTAACGATGGCTCCACTCTAATCAATTGTCCCAGTAAGTCATGACAGTGTGCCTGCATGCAGAATACAGGGAACATGAAACTGAAGCAGCTAAATGGAAATCAGCCTTCATTTAATCTGATTATTTACAGCTGTGCTTTTCCTGCTGTGACATGTCAAAAAGGCCCATTGCGTCAAATATTTTAATATGAAGTATTGACAACAGTTGCTCAGGTCATTTAAGTCACATGATAAATACTGAGATGTGGCTGAGAGCTTTGGACAGAGCTGGAAATTTTTTGTCATTCAGCAACAATTTTGATAGTTGATTGGCTGTTTATTTATCACTTGTTCCTGCTTCCCAAATGAAAGGATTTGCTCATTGTATTTGTTTTATATCATTATAAATTTAATATTTTTGTGTTTTGGACATAAGATACAGTATAACAAGTAATTTGAAGATGTCAGCTTTGGCTCTAGGATTATGATGAGCATATGTTACAACCTTTAGATGTTTTACAGACTAAAAATGGTTAATCCGCTGAGTCTGAAATGTAACCTGGTGGTTATTCATGAAAATAATACCCAGATTTACACTCAGTTGCAGCTCAGTTACAACACAGTTGCCAATTTATTAGGTGCACCTAGTTAATACAACAGCCCTGCAATAAATTCAACCTTCATAAAGGTTACAATCTAGATTATAGAGAGATGTTTCCAATTTTTTTGTATCAGTAAGGGTAGAGACTTTGGGGTGGGTTTTGATGTTTGTTTTTGGTAGTAGCTTGTCTTGTGTATTTTTTATTTTTTTTCACTATCTTTCCAGTCCCTGTTCCCAAGTTATTTGAGCAAAAAGTGTGATTATGATTCTTGAAAGTTTGATTCTTACCAGAAATTCAGTAAATGTATCTCAATTCTAGCACCTGTGGCCACATCACAATATAGTGGGACAGAGTGAGAAACCGAAAGAAATGAAGCATGCAAGTGATTCGTGTATCTCTACAAACCTCACTCAGCTAAACCTCAAAGATAGCAAAGCGAAGACAGGAAGAGAGAGATGTGTGGTTGGGTGACGCAATTGGTACACTGTTGTCCTTCTTCCTGTGTGATTGTGTAAGAGATAAATAAATGAATATATATATAAAAATAAAAAGAGGGTGTACATTAGAGTGACTCAAACAAGTCCATACTTGGCCTGTTCTCTAACTGTGACATGATCCAGCCTGCATATAGCCACACCTTGTTTTGTGCAGTGACACTAGTGTTTTGTTGGTGAGCCCACTTGGTGTTTAGTTGCATAACAGTGATGTAATGTAGCTTTAAGCTGCAACACAAGCTCTTATTTTGTGTCAAGTCATGGTGTAATAACGCTCATCACATCAACCACATCATTATCTCTGTCTTTTTTAAAGTGATTCTGGTCTTTGCAGCTTAACTGATTTTCTTCCATTTACACCTCAAGACTAACTCTCCTCAGTCAGTTGACCTTCACACATGGTGGGAAGCTTAATTTAAAAACATGTCTCTGACTTCCGTTGCTTGTCTTCTGACTGTGACTAGTTGTGGGCACTTCCCTCATTTGTCAGAACTGTGTGGGTTTAACTTCTGCTTTTAATTCACCTTACACTCACCAAAAAGCAGGCATCTTCTCCCAAATGGAAACGGTGACAAAATGCTATTTATTCATACATCCTCTTTCAGTTAACTTCTCTTTGTGTGGTAGAGGAATTAGTGTAACCCACCAGAAAAATGTAAAATGTTTCAAACAGTCTGTGGTGACTGTAGGAATCCATCCCCCGCTATGTTCGTCCTTCTCCACAGTGACATTTGTCTTAGTTTCTTTTGTCTTATCAATCTTTCCCCTCTTCCTCTTTCCACAGCATGCTCCCCTTCAAAGCAGCACCAGGTCAGTTCAGTCCAGAGGTCCGGGAGCCGGGCCTGCGGGTGTGGAGGGTGGAGAAGATGAAGGCCGTGCTGTTGGATCCCTCTGAGGTGGGAGCCTTTTATAACGGGGACTCCTACCTGGTGCTGGAGCACCGTGGACAACTGGGAGCCGACCTCCACATGTGGATAGGTGAGAGACTGAGAGTAGCCACTGAGCAGAGAAACATCTGGATGATGTAATGTGTATCTGCTGTCGACAAAATAATTCTACCCAACGTGATTCAAAGGGATCACTGAGAATGACTTTAGGGACAATTAAAAGGCCACTACCAGAAGACCTTAGGGTTCATAGGCTAAAACCAAATCTGATAAATAGGTAGGACCAACACCATTAAGAGCTTTATAAACCAATAAAAGGATCCTAAAATCAATCCAGAAGCTGAGTTTTGAAGTAATTGTAATTGAGCTATATTCTTTTTAGGGAGACCAAAAAGTAGATCATTACAGTAGTCAAACCTGTGGGTAATAAAAGCGTGCATTAGTGTCTCTGTGTTGGCTTCAGAGAAACAATTGCACTCTGTCAATGTACATGAGGAGATAAAATACATTCTTATTCATGTGTCTAATGTGAGGTTGAAAACTGAGGTCTGAATCAAAGATAACTCCTAAGTTTTTAACTTTAATGCCAGTGCTTGCAGTTTTGCATTGAGTTTGTCTCTTTGAGCTTCAGGACTAATAACCAAGACTTCAGTTTTTTCCTGATTGAGCTGTAGAGAATCCACTGTCATCCATAACTTGATATCTAAAATACAGTTAAAAAGGGCATCTATTGGCCCAGAGTCATCAGGAGACATGGCAATGTAAAGCTGTGTGTCATCAGCATAGCTATGGAAATTTCTGCCAGGCCACCTGATGATTTTTCCAAGTGGCAGCATGTAAAGGTTGAAAAGTCTAGGGCCTAAAATTGAACCTTGAGGAACACCACAATTCATTTTATAACTTTTAGATGAATATTCATCCATGCTTACAAAAAATTCTCAATGGGCAAGATAGGATTTTAACCAATTAAAAACAGTACCAGAAATGCCAATCAGACTATGCATGCTGGTCTGAAGTTATTAAGAATTGAGGGACCTAAATTGTTTCGCTTCAGAAAAGGTTTAACTATGGTGGTCTTAAGAGCAGTGGGGAAAACACCCATCTAAAGAGAATAGTTTACAATGTTGAGTGAATCTTCATCAAAAAAAGCTATAAAATGTTTTAAAAAAGGATGTGGGAATGAGATCTAAAAAGCAGGTTGCAGGTTTTAATTGGGAAATAACTTTGCCAAGCATCTCAGCATCAACCAGGACACATTTCTCCAGTGTTTCCTCACATAAAAACAAGGTTCTGGGGTATTAAGATTCATAGGCTGACGTTGACATAAATTTGATCTAATAGTGTCTATTTGATCTTTGAAGTGGACTACAAATTTTTCACATTTGGAGTTGGTAGACACACTGCTATTAATTTATTCTTTCTCCACTTTCTTTCTGCTGTTCATCAGATTATCTTTAGTTTAATTTCAGATTAGATGTTATCCTTTGCCGTTTTAGTGGGGGCACTGTGTCAAGGGTTGACCGTAGTTTACTGTTATCAACTATCTACAATAAAATCACAAGAGGAGTGCCAAATATCTGCAGGGAATGTTACGTAAGAGATCAATAAAACTCGCAGTCTACGTAGTAAGATAGCGTTTGCTGACAGCTCTTTCTGGAATATCACGTTGTATAAAACACTTGACCGTAAGAGAGACACAGAAATGATCAATCATACATCCACAGCTAAAGAGATGTTGGCAGACAGGCCGTGGATGATTACAAAGTCTAAAATGTGGCCTCTGAGAAGGCTGAGTAACATGTTGGATAAAATTCCTACAGTTCAGAAATTTCAAAAGAGTCTGCTTGTCCACATGCAAATTAAAAAATCAACCAGTATTGGGAGGCCACTGATATTTAATCAACTTATTTATTTATTTTTTTTACAAAAGAAAAAGCACAATGAAGACTAGTTTTCACTGAAGACTTACTTTTTCTTTTATAAATCAGAGAAGAAGAGAATCAGAAAAAAAAAGAGAATAGATAATCAAAATAATGCAAATATTTCAGAAGAGATAATTGGAGATAGTCTGATTAACTGAAGAGATAATCAGCATAACTAAGAAAGGATAATTGGAATAAAATAAGAGAGGAGATCATCAGAATCAGAGAATAGAGATAATCTAAATAATTGAGAAAAGGTTATCAGAATTATTGACGAGAGATTATCTGAATCAGAGTAGAAGAAATGATTGGAATAATTGAGAAGCAATCATCAGATTCAGCAAAGGAGAGATAATCAGTATAATGAGAAGAGGTATTGGGAATAACAGAGAAGATATAATCGGAATCAGAAAATAAGAGATAATCAAAATAATTGAGAAGAGACTTTATTCACCAAAGAGAGATTGAAATTTGACTTGCAGAAATTTACATCAACCCCAACTCACAGGACGACACAAGAGCTAATAGACAAATGAAATGCTGCAAGAACAACACGCAGCTGGACATACATGTACACCAGAACAAGCAGTGTACATGATACATCACGTGATATACTTTGTATAATAATCTGTGAATTTTAAGCCCTTGACAGGAGATGAGTGGAAACTTTGCTGCTCGTTGTGAACCATGTAGTTATGACTTTGCTGGACGGAGTAAAGTAGAAATAGGACAAGTATCGTATCCTTCTCTCCAAGTAAACAAGCTAACCAATGTCCGCTGCTTACTACACACCTAATCCTGGCCCTGTGCTGCGGTTGAAAAGCTAATAACCCTGCCACTAATGGTGATGACACACGAGACACAGCGCTGACCTGCTGCATCATTGTGCGAGGAGAGAGAGGCTGGATAGAAGAGGGACGATGAGAGAAAGAGGGGAAAGAGCTCCCGAGGGAAACGGGGATGGTTTTTGAGCAGGGCCCATTAAATATGCAGGAATACTGTTACAGTACTCAAATGTGGCTGTTGTTTCCAGCATGTATCCGGTGCTTAGGTAACACTAAGCTGATTGTCACAGCTTGGAGAGGGTTCTCTTTGCCCAAGCATGCGTCTCTCCGAAACAATCCCTCCCTCCTCCGCTTGTTTACAACCCGTGACCACCTTGTTGTCTTTGTATGTTTACTGGACGACACGCTTTTCATCTCTTTGTCTCTGTGACCGATCACTTCTGTCAGCAGCTCTTTGTCCTCTCCTTTTTTGACATTTTTAACTTCCTCATTCTCTCTCAGGTGTCTCTTCTCTCATTTTTTTTCTGTATTTCTATTTCCTGTCTTCACTTCATCTCCCTCTACCATGGAAAGAATCACAGGGTGCTAAAAATAAAGTCACAAAAGGCCACTTGACTCTCATTTTCAACAGTTTTTTGTTTGACAAAATAATCCCAACTCAAGGTCCACTTACTACCTCTTTCCAGAGCTTTAATCATATCACACACACTTCACTCTTCATCAGGAGCTGTTAATTTACAAGCTCAGTTATGATTTCATCCACAGAAGGACTAATTGTCTGTGTTGGCTTAAGAGTTAAGCATATAAATTTATTCTTGATCTTGGAAGTATAAGTTTGACAAAACAAATCCAACTCAGAGTCCACTCACTAGCTTTTTTCCCCAGAGCTTTTAAGCATATCACATGGCCCCCATCATTTTTGTTGTATTTTATATAAAAAGCAAATGTCTGGCTCTGTCAAAGTTTACAAAAATTCATTTATCAGTAGGTTAGTCATGAGAAAATTTAAAAAAAACTACACGGTTTTGACCTTTTTTAAGTTGTCACCCAGAATCAAAGAAAGAGATAATACTTTGGTTTGACCTTTTTTGTACAAGTCAATTTATTTATATAGCACAACACATCACAACAGAATCTTATCTCAGGGAGCTTTTCACATAGAGCAGGTCTAGACCGTACTCTTTAGTTTTCAGAGATCCAACATTTACCCCGTGAGCAAGCACTTGGCAACAGCGGCAAGGAAAAACACCCCTTTAACAGGAAGAAACCTCGAGCAGAACTGGGCTTTAGGTGGGCGACCATCTGCCTTGACCGGTTGGGTTGAGAGAGAAAGAGAGAGGGCGAGAGAGAGACACAATAGCCCATAGACAAATGTCTATACTGGATAATTAGGACAGCAGGGGAAACTCACAAAACAAAAGTTTTGCAGAAAACAATGGCAACAGAAAAGAATAAATCAGAAACAATGAACAAAAAGAAATCAAAAGTTATCTGCCTAAATGTCACCAATATGTTTTATGCTAAAGTAAAAAGGTTAGAAAATCTTTTCTTTGCATGGATGTACTGTTGCATCAAGTTATATCAAAAGGTTTCTCGTCCCTTTCTCTGTTACAGGTGAGAAGTCGTCTCGGGATGAGCAGGTGGCGTGCGCCATGCTGGCCACCACACTGGACAACTTTCTGGGTGGTGACCCCGTTCAGCACAGGCAGGTTCAAGGCTATGAGTCCCCTGAGTTTATGGCGCTCTTCCCCAGAGGAGTCAGCTACAAGGTGAGGACCAGGGATAGACCTGATTGTAGAAGCTACTTGAACCAGCAAGATGTTCAGATACCTGAAAAGTAGAAACGCCTGGCAAAACCCTATTATTAATCGCTATTAGAATTAATGAATTGTAGGTGTACAAGTACTGAAATCTTTCCAGGAAAGTTTTGGAAATTATTCAGAAATTAAAGATAAGTAAAGTATTACCATCTAAAAACAAGTATGTACATATTTAAAGATTTTTTTTAGACCTAAGGTTTTCATCCAACAGTAGTAATGTGATACATTGATTGTGATTTATACTTGATTCACTTGCAAAGTCATTTTTCTCATATTTTAATCATAGGTGGGAAACTGAAAGCAAAAATTTTGTTTAGTCATAGCTCTCATTTTATTTAGCATCTTTTTATTGCTAGATTATCATTTTACAGCACCCCGGATATTATTGCCTCTGTACCAAAGTGCCTTCATGTTAATGAGTTTACAGAGATGCCGAGTCAAGCTTGTTAAACCAGATAAAGCTAAAATCGCAGTGTCATTTAACAACAAGTCAACTGACCTAAAACATAAAAAAAACATATAAAAACCCAGTGTTTTTAAATGAATATCCCTCTTTCCTCACAGGACGGCGGTGTGGAGTCAGGCTTCAGAAGGGCTCAGGACTCTGGGACGGTGCAACGTTTGTACCAGATCAAAGGGAAACGCAACATCCGTGCCAAGGAGGTGGAGCTTTCCTGGAGCAGCTTTAACAAGGGAGACTGCTTCATCCTCGACCTCGGAGAGGTGAGGACACCCACAATCCAGCATATTTAGTATAGCTAAAAAAGTTATGTGATCTAAAATCCATCTGTGCACAACAAAATAAACAGCTTGTCGTGAAACTGAAGCACATTTAAAACTGCAAACTACATTTAAAAAAAGTGCAAATTTCTCATCGTTGTGCTGACCTGCTGCCGCCTCTCCGCTCTCCAGATCATCGTGTCGTGGATCGGATCGCAGGCCAACATCTTCGAGAAGCAGAAAGTGCGTGAGATCGCTTCACTGATCCGTGACACGGACAGACATGGAAAAGCCCGAATCGTAGACGCCAACGAGGGGGAGGAGCCAGAGGAGATGCTCAAGGTAAACTCACACTTTTAAAGGTATACTATGCAGGGTTTTCCTAAAAAAAAAAAAAAAAACAATGTATAGACCCATACAAACATAATCCCTCTCAATCATCACTTATGACCCACTACAAGTGTGTGGCAGTGTATTCATCTGCAAAGACCCTGCCCTCTGCTTGTATTTTCTTATTATTTTGCTGTGTTTGGGACGCTTCTGGTTGTCAACCTTTGGGCAGTGGGTGTGTAGGCCACAGCCAATAACAGTGTGCAGGGTGTGAGGTCGGGGTTCGTACCAGTTTTATCTCCGTCTCTCTCTCCTCTGCTCCGCTCTGCGTCTGTGTGTCTGTTTGACCAAGGGTGGGGCTGAGCTACACACACGCAGAGCAGAGAGGTCACAGCGGACAGCTATGCGGAGGTGTGGGCTTGTTTATTTGCGCTTTAGAGCACAACTGCCGTGAAAAGAATCTGAAAAGAACATTTTATTTATCTCATTCACGGCTTTGTTGTCGCTACCGCCGCTCCCTCTCTCTGAGCTGGGGAGGAGGGGCCAACTTTGAATGGTGTGTTTACAAACAGCAACTGACAAATCCTGCATAGAGTGCCTTTAAGAACTATCCTCTCATGTCAAAGTATTTTATTCAGGTGACATTTGAAATTTACTTGTAGTGGACATAATTTGTGTTTCTCGAGCAAGGGATACTGCCAAAAAAATGTTTTAATGTTTTCTGTTTTGTTGATGAGCAGGTCTTGGGGCAGATGCCAGAGCTGGCAGAAAGCACGCCAGAAGAGGACACCAAAGCAGACGCCTCCAACTCTGCCTCCCTCTACAAGGTAACTTCAGCGATTTATCAAACTATGATATGATTGTTTTGTTTTTTTTTAAGTGAAATGCAAAATAAAACCTGTGTACCTTTTACTCCACAGGTGTCTGATGCGACAGGTTCCATGACGATGACCAAAGTGTCAGAGAAGAGCCCGTTTGCCAAGGAGCTGCTGGTCCGTGACGACTGCTTCATTCTGGACAACGGTGCCAACGGAAAGATCTTCGTCTGGAAAGGTGAGGAAATACGACTTGACCCCAAACCAGCAGACTTCTGCCGCCTGAAATGCATACCGAGGGAAAGTGATAGTTGTTAGATGCCAGCGATATTCAGTATCTAATTGGATGAAATTTTAATGAGTGTTGTGAAAAATAATGATTGACAGTTTCACAGGGAGGTAAGTTTGAGGACACAGTTGGATATGTGTACTTTAAAGTGTCCACAAATGTTTCACTATTCATTGTGCAGTACATACTATATGTTTTTATATTTTCTACATATTTTATCATTTTCAAAATAAAAAATATACAGTCGTCAAATCTAACTTGACATTAGCTGCTGTTACTGCAAACAAAGACACATGAACTCACCTGAAAAAGACAGAAATGTCGATTAGGATATATTTTCTTTCGGAGACTTCAGTTTCAAAGGAGAATGTAACATAATAACATATAAGAACAACAAAACAGAGCAGCAAAAGTATCCAGGAGGCCTTAAACCCAGAGTGACTGTTATAAACACTTTTTGTTGGAATGTCAAAGAGCTTCGACACATGTAGAAAAGTCCTGATCATGTTCTGGTGCTCCTGATCAATGGGGGTATTTTTTTAATATTGAGTATCTGCTGATGCAAAGTCTCATTTGATATTTACTTTTATTACATTTTTGCTTATTTTTCCCCACATAATACAGCTGTGCATATTTGCGCTGCAGTAAACCCACATATAATATTTTGTATTATGTCCTGTAGCAGTGACGTCCAAACTTTTGACTTGTGACTTTAGACGCTGCTTCTTAAAGAGCCTCCCACCCCGAACCAATGGATAGATATTGTAAACAGTATATATTGCACAATATGACATTCAGTTTAAGATTACAGAAAGAAAAGGAAGAAGAGTATTGGACTAAATGGGATACATACCTGACTAATGAAGAGTCTGACAACTGAAACTACAGCAAATGCAATTGTGAAACATAAAAGTGCACGTTAGTTAAAGTGTACCATGCTGTGACTAGTAACTCCAAATTATATCATCCATTATAACCAAGTGATGTCAAGTTTATTGTGTTCATAAAACAGAACTATAAAAAAACTTTTTCTGTCATTGAAAAAAAGATATGCCTCCCTGCCCATTAATAATTTTTTTTTTATTAACGACAAGTAAATTTAATGTGGAATGAAAAATGCAAGAAAAATAGCACATGACTGCCAGAGTTTTTAGACACAAAAGGCATAAATCTCTCACTCTATAATGATAGTGAACTTGACAGCAAGACAGGTTTCATCATATTTCAAATATGCCGTGTTTTACCTTCTTCCCTGTCAATCATCTGTCCATCTTATACATGTCGTGCTGTCGGAATAAATCTTTACAACCCTGAATATCGCATCATTAGAGCACATTTGTCTGGTAATTGTCCTGTCATGAATCATTTAATCCTTTAACTTTACATGCTCTCAACATCCGTCTCCCTGGTCATGTGCACCCCCATTTAGTATTTTTGTAATATGTGTGGAGAGCAGAGTTAGACCGCCTCTCTCCATCTACCGTGTGAACAGAATACCTGAAGTCCATGTGCATTTTTCAACCAACAGCAGCACTTTACAGCTGTGGTTCACCTGCAGAATGATGCAAAATGTCCACTTGTCAAGGATATCTCCTACTATATAAAGAGTGTACATACTGCAGCAGGAACACAAACTTGGTGATTTGATTTAACTGCCAGTATTAACACCGTTCATTGTTACATGTCAGGTAACGGAGCAAATGCGGAGGAGAAGCGGGTGGCCCTACAGATGGCGGATAACTTCATTGAACAAATGAAGTACCCCAAGATGAAAACACAGGTACTAACTCTTTCTAAAAATTAACCTGAGGTTTTCTTCCTGTCCTCATAAAGGAAACACTGATTCCATTCTTACTGTAAATGTTTTCATAGCAGTTATATCTCACTATAAACACCAGCTTGTTAAGATGTTAAATGATCATTTACAGGTTTTTTTATTATCACCTCCTGTGTGTTTATTGTAGTTTCTTTATGTATACAGTAAAGCTGTAAAAGTTAATATGAGCTCTGTGTTGTTCTTCAGGTGGAGATACTGCCGCAGGGGAAAGAAACCATCATCTTCAAGCAGTTTTTCAAGAACTGGAACTAAAACATTTCATGGAAACATTTGACAAATCCTGCACTTGAGGAGGGAATACCCTCAACAGCCGACTGTATATCTGAAAACAGACAGCAGCATCCGATACAAACACAACATTTTTTATATGCATTTACTGATATGTACATATTTGTAAGGTACCATGCAGACAGAACACACTGTAGTTTGTTTTGGTAGAATCAGAGATGTGATGCCACTTTTATAAATGATGAGAGTATAAAGACATGAAGAGATAAAAAAAAAGAACCTTAAGTCAATGAGTTGAGATGTTTTTTACATTTGTTCTGGTGTCACAGATTTGCCTGCATTTGAAAAATAAATCTGAAACTGACTTGTAGAGGAAGTGGATTGTGTTGTTTTTTTTTCCTGCGTCATTGCAAGATGGTCTCAGCTTTGGTGTCGAGACTCTCGGCCATGCATGAAAGTAGACCAAAGGTATCAGTGAGCCCTTTTTATGTAACTTTGTTTCAAAGTATGCTCTCTCTGTTGCCATGGCAGTATGATTATTACCTGCACACAGTAATCTAATAAGATAACACATGGCAGTCAAGGTCGGTGGTGGTTTGTACAGTAACAATTTGAGGTGCTTTACTTGAGTATTTCCTTTTTCTTATGCTTCTACTCAATTCAAGGTATTATGGAAAACATCTATTACATTAATCTGCAGATTCAAAACCTTTTTTCAGTTTATAAAATGTTTTATAGATTAAACAAGCCAATGGTATTTAAAATATTTAAAACCAGCTCCACCTCAACCAGCTAAAACAGTATAATGCTGCTTATATATTAGGTAATAATAATAATCAAATCATATATAATATACCAATCACAGAGGCCATTTTTGTGAAAAATTAGTAAGTTTTCCTAATAATATTTAGGTACTTTTTGAATACTGCATTACTTTTGCTTGTAATGCAGTATTTTTACACTTTTGTATCGCTAGTTAATGTCTGTGTGATTCTTTCAACATCGCCTATAATTTTAATCGCACATTTTTATATCAGTGGTATATGTTTAGAGCTGCACGATTAGTCAATGAATCGATTAGTCCGTCAAAAATAGTTGCCGAAAATTAATCGGCAACTATTTTGATAAGCAAATAATCATGCAAGTAATTTTTTAAAGCAAAAATACCACAAGTTTGCTGATTTCAGCCTCTCAGATGTGATGATTAGATAGTTTTCTGTGTCATATATGACAGTAAACTGAATATCTTTGGACTTTGACTTTGAATCTTCCAGATTCGGTCCAGGGTGCAGACACCCTCTCTATGTTTAAGAGTAGGCGTAAAACTTTCCTTTTTGATAAAGCTTATAGTTAGGGCCGACCAGGCTCACCTTGGATCAGCCCTTAGTTATGCTGCTATAGGCCTAGACTGCTGGGGGACTTCCCATGATGCACTGAGCTCCTCTGTCCTCCTCCTCCTCTCCATCTGTATGCATTCATGTAACATCAATGCATGTCAATAACTTGGCTTCTTCCCTGGAGTTTTTTGTGCTTTCTCATTTCGCAGGAAACCCATGGTTGCAGGCCGAGCCTTCGCAGTCCTTCACAATCCTGTTGGCATCTTTCCCTGGCTATTGACCCCCTCCCCCACCCCTCACCCTTTCCCTCTTTCTTTCTCTCTCTCACCCCAACCGGCCTGCTCTATGTGAAAAGTGCCCTGAGATGACTTTTGTTGTGATATGGCGCTATATAAATAAAAATTGATTGATTGATTGATTGACTTTTACAAAACAAGACATGTAAAGACATCACCTAGGATTTTCAGAAATTATAAAAGACATTTTTCACTACTTGAAAATAATGCATCAGTTCTTAAAACTTTACATCAATGTTCCTTTTACATTCAGTGTTTTACTTGTGGCATGTTAATGTAATCTACATTGATATAAATCCACACCTCACATGCCCAGAATGATTTTGGCAAAATCAACTCAAAGAATAACTGCATTTTTTCCAGCAGTTTCTGAGAAATTTTGACGAATTGTTCCATGATACAGAATTACCTTTAATTGAGTAAAGTTTGGGACTCTTCTGTCATATCTAGCACTGCACCGTAACTGCTCTGTAATTTTAATCTCTTGTTTATTTTGTTTTACTCCATTTTACCTTATTTTTATATTCTATTTTGCTCTTTTAAAATCCCATTTATATGAAGTGCCACACAAATAAACAACAGCAGGTACATCCAAGCTTACATGTTTATCTTACTGCAGCTCAGTTGACCCCCCACAGGTCATAAATAATGTCTACTGCAGTGTAACGTATTTATGGCCTAATAGGCTGTTGACTGCAGGTTAAGAGGGTAGAGAGATGATAAATGAAGGGAGGGCATGTTTCTTTGACGTTACTTCCCATAGAGAGGCAGTATGGTCAAAGGTTAATAGCCGGCATTCAGCATTTTTATGTAAAATGTGACGTAACTGTACTTTTTTTTTTAGCTGAGTAAATTTTTAGGATTTTGCATTGTACTTAACACACAATTGTGTGTGTGCAACAGAAAGGTTTTTTCTATTTTATTTTAATTGACATTTATCAAACCAGGATGGTCTCGTTCATTGTGAAATGTCTTTTTTTATACAGTGTTTGCCAAAAATATCAGCAAGAAATTAGGGAAAAGCATTCAAGATAAGGAAATAAAACACACAACGTCTGGGAAAAAAGTGTAATCACAGTCTGAGGAATCACATTAAGATTTATTTATACATGATAAAAGTAAAAGTTTTATGATAGTTTAGTCTGGCGCAATATCAATCTGAAAATATCCTTCCAAGATCCAAAATGGAAAAACTCCAAATCTATCTTTTATGGCAGTTTTGTTGGGGAGGAGATATGACTGATTAAATTACAGTAAACAACAACTGCTGGCAACCATTAATATTACGGTTGTCAAGGCGGATACAGTGTTGTTACTGGAATTTAATGTGTCATAACTTTACTGGCACAATAAAATATTGAAAATAGATATACTTTATAGAACATATTTAGACCAACAATTTAAAAGTAAAAAAAAATTACTTTTGTTGTCAAATGTATATTTTTACTTATTTTTAAAATGTTGACACATTTTGTTATTCAGTTTTTTAAAGACCCTCACATTGCCAATTATATCTTAGCTCCAGCTTTGAAGAATACCATTATTACATTTACAATAAATCAAAGCAGGTGTGTCACTGTAATATCCAGACACTTATCACTGTTATAAAAAAAATCATGCCCGCTTCACGTTCACTGGTAAACGTGCCAGCAGCCACCAGGAAACTGGAAAGACTTCGTGTCAGAGATCGGTGAGTTTCATCATGCCATGTCACACAGGCCATAAAAGAAAAGTCCAAAGATCAGGAAGATGCTGAACAAATAGGCTGGACGAGTAGCGGTAGCTGCCCAGTCTTCGCCACCAGCAGAGCTGCACCAACGCTCACCTCAGACGACAGGTAAGACATGATGAATATCAGGTTATGTATGATATACTGTATATATCTATGGTTCATATGACTGGACATATTTAAATATTTATGATGCTTTATATATTTTTAATAGAAATTAAATAATTATTGAATTATCTTCTCTGTTGTTTTTTTTGACCCAGTGTTAGTGTTTTATTTTATTTATTTTTTATTTATTTAATTTTTTACTTTTTAATATTAACTCTGGGTTATTTATAATTTTAATAGTTTCATTTTAAAATAAAACATGGTTGTTTTAACGCAGTGTTAGACACAAGATGCTCAAGTTTTACCATAAAATTCTTCTTATTAAAGTTATTATTACATGTATACATTTAAAAAGTGTAAATTATAACAGTTTGCAAACATATTTTAGTTTGACTGAATAACCCAACAGTAATATCAAAATTACACTGATACTGTCAGAACAAACCCTTTAATGTTAACCCATTATTGAATAGTTGCTATATTAACCCAAATTAACCAAAAAATCCAGTGCTTTATAGTGTGTAGTTACTTTATATTTCCACTTTTTATTGCTAGAGAAAATGTATTGTAAATGTGTTTAGTTATCAAACATGTCATCTTTTTCATGCGTTCTCTTCACCACAGACGTGAGGACGCCACCGTGGAGATGAAGAGTATCCTGAAAACCAACAAAAGTAGGTTTTTATTCAATAACTGTCATCCATTGCCTACTTTTCTAGTGGAGGGAGATAATGTGGCATCATGGAGCTTCAATCAAACTTTCATAAATGTTTATATATATCATTCATGGATGAAGTCCAAGCTGATATTTCACCTTAATAATGGCTTTGAATGTGGTTTAAAGCCTTATGATCAAATGAAGCATCAGTAACTTATTGCTTTGATTTACTTCCTCTGTTGGAAAAGTAAATCTTCCGCTTTCCCCTCATCTTTTGGAAACTAACCATGAGAAGTGATATCAACTGTGACTCAAAAGACGTTGCTCTCTCCTGAATCTGCAGCGGCGAAATCGCTGCTGAAGTCGGAGGATGGCAGCACCACCCAGAGCAGCTCCATCGGGGCCGTACGCTGGAACCTGCCCGACGAGGACGTCCAGGCCCACAGCTCAGCCCCCACCATACCCACCAACAACGTCACCAAACACTCACAGGTACGCTACAAATCCTTGATTTTGTTGACACTTCCCTTTTGTTATTCAGTGTTTTGCCTTGAGGTTTGTGAGTATGATCAATTTCACATTTGGCTGTTTTACTTTCACAAAAACCCACTTAATGAAAAAAACATTTAAATATATCTCTCTATATATTTAATACTTGTTATGTTCCGGCAGCAACACCCTCGTCAGAATGGCCTCAAAGATCTGCGCAGCCTGCAGGAGTGTGTGCAGTTCATCCATCACTGGAAGGAGCAAGTCGACCAAGTTTGCAAGGTAAGACATGGTAGGGAAGAAGAAAAAAATGTGAGTCAGTGGCTCAGCAGGCACATATTGTTATTACTCATAAACAGCAGTCCGATAGTCCGATTCAGAGGGGAAAGAGCAAATAGGTTGTATAAGTGCATGTGCACTGATATTGAGGGCTTTTAACTCTTAATTTCCTTCACCAAGATGGCGAAATGCCATGATTCTTTACCAAAATGGTGTTGCCAAGATGGAGCTCCCAACAGTGCGACATTGCGGTACTCTCTCAGTCACTTTTTACCTAGTTTTGTTGTTTTGTGCGTTTGATGGGGAGGAAAACAGTCTTCCCCTCAACACTGATACGACCAAGGAGCTAATCCCGGATTTCAGGAAGAAAGCTCTCCCCTCTGAAACCTCTGTGGATTAAAGGTACCGAAGTGGAACGGGTCGACAGCTTCAGGTTTCTGGGCCTGCACATCACCAACATCCTGAGCTGGAGTAAATACCTCGGGCGCAAGAAGGCGCAGCAGCGGCTCTATTTCATCCCTCAGCCTCTCGACCAGGCCTACAGAGGTCTCACCAAAGGTATAACTGTGCGGTATGGAAACACCACACTAAAGGAAAGGAAGGCCCTCAAGAGGACTATTAACACTGCAGTGAGGATCGCAGGAACACAGCTCCCCTCCATGGACACTCACCACTACAGGAACAAACTGCGCGCCATTCTCAGAGACCCACATCATCCTGGACACTCTCTGTTTAGGTGGAAAAGCTCCAGACACCAGCTATGAAACCACTGACCAGAGAGCATCAGAATAAACAGGAAGCACTTCCACAACAGTTTCTTTTTATTTCTTTTTCTATTTTTTTTATTACTTGACTGAGAGATCCGCAGAAGTATTCCAGTGCTGTGGTATACCTGTACCTGAGCAAATGGCAAATAAAGTTTTAAATCTTGAATATGGAGGCTACTGTAGGCTTGTCATCGCAGAAAAAAAGAATAGTTTTTTGATTCTGAGAAAAAAATGACAAAAGAAGACGGTACAGCCCAATATGGTTGATCATTCCACCCTGTTAAAGTTAATAGCTGCAGATCAATAGTGCAAATGTGCAAAGTTTCACTGTGACATGCACAGTTACAGGTCATTGCTTTTCTTCTCAGATATGAAGCCTTATTTGGTGTTCATGTTCAGGTGAAGCAGAATTTATGACGGTAGAGATTGGATAAGCATTGCTAGGGGGAATGATTATTTTGCTTGTTCATACAGAATAATGAATCGGTCAACTGATAGGACGTGTTTATTGGCTCTTTTACAGCTACATGACTCTCTGCCCTGTAGCGCTGAAGCACAGGGCTGGGACATGTAGAGTGGGTGTCAGGAGTTTTTACAAGGGGCTCATATGACTTCATCCTGGCCCTTTGGACATCTGTCAATGGAAAGCTTCCCACATGCGCCCCATTTAATGCAGATTTGGCCTGAAAATCAGCTGTAGATCTTTTCTTTAAATTAGAATCACCTAATGTCAGGTGGTGGTAATGTCATAATGAAACACCATTATGATGTGTTTGTATTGTTTTGTAAAAGGGTGAAAGTGATCCAGATGAAGGTACCAGTAAGAAAGAAGCCCAGAGTTCAGACCGGCGTACCGAGCGCAGTCTGGAGGAGAGCAGGAAACTGATCCAGGAATGGGCCAGCGAACTCCACCATGTCGACAAGGTCAGTGCTCACACCGACTGATGTGTAATCGAGTGGTAATGTCCTTAAATATATCATATCTTACTTATTGATTTTGAATCCTTAGCTCCTGTGGGAAACCCCATGGAAATCAGAGTGTCAGGAACAAGAAGATAAGAAAGATTTGGATGCCAACGAGGAAACACAGATGAGGATAATGGAGTGGGCGAAGGAGCTGCAGTCGGCCTCTGAGGTGAGGAGTCCTAAACCTAGAACTGAAAGCCCAAAGCTCATTGAAAGATTTGAGTACTCTTAACTGTTAGCAGAAACCAACACCTGCAGAGGAAATGCTTGCTGCTGTCATGGGAATTTAAGTGATTATTGGTGCATTCGTGTATACAGAGCTGTGGCGTGCAGAGCGAGGAACTGGGCAAAGTGTTGCGTCTGCTGGGCCTGAAGAAGAAACGCCTTTTCAATCTGCTGCCTCTGCTGGAGCTCATCACCTGGTGTCTGCTCAAGGAAGACAGCACGGTGAGTCCCAGAGACTAACATTTTTACAGTTTCTTTAAAAGAAAAACAGAAAATAAGAAAAGAAAATGTATTTAGCAGAACTACACATTCAGGAAATTCATATCTTTAAGAAAAACAATAATTAGCAAGTTTCTTCTGTAAAATTGTGAAAAAAAATTGATTCATTGGAAGGTCAGAATGAAACAAAAATGGTGGGAGGAGACTTGAAAGAAAAACATTTTCATTTCTCAGAAAGCCATAAAAAACAAAATTGGCTTCAGCTCAAAAACCAAAACCAAGCAGTTGTTAACGTTCAATGTCACGCCGTGCAGGCATGACCAGGTTATGAACAGCCTTTACGTAACGTCATTTGAGTGAACCCTGCTCTCCGAATGCGTGCTAAGCATCCATAAATGAACTCCTTGATCCAGTTTATGACCCTGATCTACCAACGTGCTGATAACCTACAACAATCAATGTTCTTTAGCAGATGATAGTGCGGTTTACATGAAGAAGTTCTTGAATCAAATCTGGAGGAATATTTTGTGGTTAAAACCCTGATTTGACTTTATTTCAGTTTGAGATCGGGCATGAGTACTTCACGTGACTTTCCGCAACTCCTGCACTAACAACCTGCTCCTTTTTGGCTTTCAGAGCACAATGAGCCTATTGTTCTGCATTATTGCCCTAATAAAGCCACGGGTCACCACAGCCACCTAAATTTAGCCATACACTAGCAGTGAGGGAAAGAGTTTCCTGGTTCAAACAGTTCAAGAATTTGCTGTTTAAGACTAATGGTTATATCTGTAAACAACTCGGTCATAAGGAAATGCAGGAATTAATATATGAGAGTGCTGCTCCTGTGAAACACATTTTTTATCTTTCGTTTCTGTCCCTTTTAGGCGATGATTCCACAGTTATGGTTACTGGCAAAGCAACGCACCTGGAAAGCAGGACTTCCAAGATACATCCCCAACTCAGGTGTGCATTTTTAATATCTGTTTATTTGAATTTGACATCTGAATCTTAGCTTTCAAAATGACACCGATTAGCCAGAGGAGGAAGTACCATTAAAACTCATAACAGGGTGACATACTGTTGTTTAGACCACTTGTTCTCAACTGTTTTGGCTGGTGATGCCTACTTGTGAGCCCTTTTCACAGGTTGCATGTATATCTTGTGCTCCTCAGGACGTAAAATGCTCCAGGATTTGAGAAAAATCAGAAAAAAAGAAACTTAAGTGTAATCTTGTTAATAATCTTCCTCTTGACAGGGCCCCAATGCCCAGGTTGGGAACTAGTGGTTTAAACAAAGAAAATAAAATATTTCCCTCATTTAACCCCTTTAGCTATATTAAAATGTATGTTTATCTATTTTCAGTTTGGAGTTGGATTTGCAAAGCAGCAGGTAAGATAAAAAAAAAACCTAATCTTTTCTCACACACAACAGAAAAACAGCAAAAATCACATTCACAGTATGACACGCTCACTTGTGCCATCTGTCTCTCTTTCTCCTGATAGCCGATGTGATTCTTGACCCCATGACCAACCACGCCTGGCTGCAGCTGTCAGATGACCAGCGTCAAGTCCAGGAGGGCCGGTCAGAGTCCGACCTGCCTTACAGCTCGCAGCGCTTTGACAGCTGGCACGGCGTGCTGGGCTGGGAGGGCTACAGTAGCGGCCGCCACTACTGGGAGGTAGACATAGCCAACCATGGCTACTGGCGCGTGGGAGTGACCACCACCGACTCCAAGCGGCATGGCCGGTTCCCCATGACCCCAAAGATGGGTTACTGGGTCCTGTGGCGCAGCACACAGAACTTCTACGCCTGTACCAAGCCGGAGACGCCACTGCCTGTCAGCCTCATACCAAGAAGGATGGGGATCTACTTAGACTACGAAGAAGGCCAGATCTCCTTCTACAACGCAGAAACAAAGTCTCACATCTACACCTTCAGTGGAAACTTCAGAGGGAAGCTGTACCCTCTGTTCGCCCCGCTGGATGGACGCACGCTCATGAGTATCATCCCGCCACACAAAATCTCAGTAAACTGAGAGAGATGGACCCTCATAACTGGACACTTGAAAGAATTCAATTTCAATTTAGGAACTGAGGATAAAATTGTTAAAAAAAAGAAAATACAAAAAACAATTCTGCAGGAAGTTAAAGATGATATTTTTGAAAAGCAAAGTAGTGTCATCAGTTAAATTAAGTGTTTAAAATCTATTTACAATCTCTTCATCTTAAGTTACAAATTGACTGTTGACACGTAGATAAAGGCTGAACTATATCAAAGTGCTGGTGATAGTGATAGTAAATAAAAACATATCCAAATACAATCATAGCACTTTAAAATATATAATGCATTTCCTCAGAACAATGTTAACAATGAGAAAAACCCAAACTTTGAAGAATTGACCTTAGGTTAATCTAAAAATATTTATTTTTAAAAGTAGATTTAAATGAATAAGCTAGCCTTTAAGTATTTTAATGCCTCACCAGAAATGAATATTTTGAGTAAATTCCTACAATATCTAAACTTGTATGTGTAGACATGAAAGCGTAAACATACTGCATTTACATACATGCATGCACCTTATAATGCACTCTCAGATATACACATAATAAATGTTTTATGCACGTATCATGCTGTCTTATTTACCTTTACCTATTTTTTTCTGACTTCTTGTTACATGCACATTTCACAGTCTGAAAGAAAAATCTTAACTTAGTCAGCTATTTTTTTTTACCAAATATCAAAAAAACTCTTTGGACACACATTTCCTCAATGTTTGCCTTTTGCAAAGCTGACTTTCATGCAAGAAAATACATAACTGTGCATCACAAAGTGTAGCTGGAGTGCAAAATTATGTAACAGATTTTTTTTTTGGGGGGGTGCAGTGAAAAATATCAATCTTTCAGCTCTTTGTGATAATATACTCTGGATATTGTACCACGACAGCATGAGTGGACTGGGATGGTGAGTTGTGTTTACATCAGGACTCCCTCTTACAAACCCAGGGTCCGTACGCTTCACAGTCAGCAGCAAAGAGTCTCCCACCCCCCCTCAGGTCCGCACAGTCCCTGTGATCAGCATCCCACTCCACCGTCACCCTGCAAAACACACACACACACACACACACACACAGTTAGGTTCACTTGGCTGTTGGCAGTTCAACATCTGAATCCAAATAAAACTCATCTGTATTGACATATTTAGAGTAAATGGTGATTGGTGTATAAAATACTGCTATAAAAATACATTATGACAAAGATTAAAGTTGCATGTATGTATCTGCATGTCACTGTATATATGTGTGTATATGGACCATAATAGTTGTATTAAAAGCAAATTAAACTCAATTTTATCAGGGTTGTGTGTTAATATAAACTTCAAGATTAAATATTTAATGTGTTTTCTGTCATTATGTACTTGACTCACACTACTAATGTACAGTATATTACTGGGAACTACTGCATGTATATATACAATATATATTAGAGGTAAAGATTATAATCCTGCTTTTATTCTCTTGTCTCAGATTTTATTCCATTCTATTTATGTCACTATTTTTAGATTATGTGGCTTTTTTTATTGTCGTTGTATTGTTGTTGTATTGTTGTTATTTGTTTCTAACCTATGTCATTTGTTTTTTGTGTTTTTTGTGATGTGGATGCTTCAGTACTGCTAAAGTACTCTATCTATCTATCTACAAATAAAATTACTGCTTCAAAAACACTGGATAAATAAGTACTTTGATCACTTGTTGTATTAAACGCTGTAATGGGCTCGAATAATGTGCATGTTACCAAATTGATGTCTTAAAATCTTAAAAATAAAAGAAAAAATGAAGAAATCATTTTGTGAGCAGATTTCTTTCTTCAGCAGAGCTTTTTTCTTTCTGTTTGTTGACCTGCAGAAGATTCTCCTCTGATTGTCTTCTCCGGTGTACTTCTCACCTCACATTCAGGTGTGCTACCCTTCTGATCTTGCATTTTAAAGACTAATGTGTCAGTGGATGTAAACTTACGGCATGTAGTGATGGACGTCGGACCCGTCCGACCACAGCCACTGACCCTCCTGCTTGGAGTCGGTCAGTCCCACCCACAGGAAGGAGAACTGACGGAACTTCTGCAGCACTCCTAGAATAAATTCCTGAGGAGGAAACGACATTTAGAGGACATTATTTCAATGCTTCTGTCTTCTCTGTAAATACGACTTCTATTGCATGTTTCTCCATCCCAAAAGACGTCTCCTCTAAAGTTTCTCTTCCTGATGTTTATTCCTTTTTTTTTGGTAAAGGGTAATTTTGTGGAGTTTTTACTTATCAAAATCAAGGGTTTAAAGATATAAGATGTTGTATGTTGTACAAATTGTAAAGCTACTTTGTGATTCTGGGCCATACAAATAAAACTGACTTGACTTGATTGCAAGATTATATTCAAGATGAAACTGAGAAAGGTTTTAATTGAGGACCACAGAGAACTTGTGACTATCAGGGCTGCAAGTGTGAGCTCTTCAGATCCCTTTTCTGATGCCTTGGACTTGGACTTATGGAGTGAAACCTATAGAGTGTAACGATCTTCAAACTTGGAGGTGCTGATTAGTAAAAATGTCCACGTGAAACTTCATCTTTTTAAACATTATTTTTCTATATTTTGAAAAACATTAGGGCTGCAACTAGTGATTTTCATCATTATTGATAATTGTTTGGTCTATGAAATGTCAGAAAATAGTGAAAAATTACCATCACAATTCCTCGGAGTAAAAGATGACATCTTCAGATGTTTTGTTTTTTCCAACCAACAGTCAAAAACTCAAAGATATTCAGTTTAATATCATAAATGACAAAGAAAAGCATGAAATCCTCACATTTGAGAAGTTAAAAACAGCAAAAGTTTGGAATATTTGCTTAAAAGATGACCAAGATGATTATTTGATCATCAAAATACTTCCCGTCAATCAACTAATCATTGCAGCTCTAAAACATATGTATGCTGTTTCCTAATCTTAACTTGAGCTCCATTTGATCTGGTCTTGGACTCTTAGGTGGTGTTTACTAGTAGCCCTAATGCTTCCCACAGGGTGTCACCATTAAGAAAAGTACATCTCCCCCTGCTGTGCACTGTGTTACCATCTCTGCAGAGTCTTTGATCACCACCAGGCTGCTGTTGTGTCGCTGGCAAAACTCGGCGCTCTCATTCCACTGACGATTCTCCTCAAGTCCCCTTGAGAGGAAGTAGCAGTGACCCCTCCACCACCGCCAGCCGTCGGGACACAAATTACACCTGGAGTCTACACACAGCAGGATAGGAACACTGATGAGAGCTAATACTCCAGCTCTTTGTTGTTTTAAACAAATGAAAGTGGGATACAGTAGGTTTTTGGTAAGATAATAAGTGTATATGTCTTACTGACAAAATCCAGTGGGCTTGAGACGGTAAAATGTTATATTTAGCAGATGTGTGTGTGAGAGAAAATATAAATCACCTTGAGTAGCAGCGTGGAGCATCAGGTTCAGATCACTTTGTTCTTGCTGGCACTGCTGTAGTTGCTCCATCAGTTCTGCAGCTTTAGAGGTCTGATCCGCTTCTGGTGACGCTGTCCACTGGACTGATAAAGGAATTTTATTACACAGGTTTTACAAAGTCAGACTGACGGTTCATTTTTAAGATTAAGTTTGTGTGATTTCAACAAGAAATGTCTGACAATGACAGGAAATGATGTTAGATGGAGCTACAGACGAACGTGACTTAAAGGAGCCCGCACGTGCACACGGGTGTTTTCACTTATTTTGATGAATTTGATTTTTGCTCAGTTAGAGGTTGAGCTTATAGCTCCTCTGAAATAATGTGAAACCACCAAACTACATGGACCAATATGGTGCAGTCAGACTGAAATTTGTAGAGAGACTGACCTCTCATCGAGGAAATTATGTTTGTTTATATTCATGTTTTATAACTGCGAGGCAAAGTAATACAAGAAGCAGAGAAGAAGAGGTGATCTGTGACTGGATACTAACAGTGAAATGTCTGATAAACGCTGGTTTCATATTATTATCGTGCTAGTAATTCTGCCGGAGTTTAGATTTACAACCCTAACCATGCTATTTCCTGTCCCTGTTCCTCTTGGCCACGCCGCAGAATGTTAATGTCTAACTTCTCCCGCCCTATTAGGTGCAATAAAACTAATAAGAGGGTCAATCAATCACATTTTGAACATGACCGCACAGTCCTGAGAAGAGGTGTAATCAGGCAACAGATGTGAAAACACTTGTGTGGGTGAACTTTGACTTAAATTGAGATGTGAACAAAGACAGTCATGAGATGAACATACAACTACATGCAAAAGTGATAAAACATGTTCACACTTAGAAGACATTAGAGGATGCAGTGAAACTTAACGGCGTGTAAATACATTTTTAAAGGCATATTGAGGTTAAACTAGTTTTATAAAGCTTCATATAAATACACTGAAAACATATACATACTGTATATAACATGTTATATGTTTAGGTCTGCATGTTTTTCTATTTCACATTTATACTCACCAAATAACATCGAAGACAAAATAAGTCCCATGACCAGGATTATTGTTGTTATAGCAACAGCCACTCCAGTGGTCCGATGACAAGTGTGACAGGATCCTGCATGTGGTAAAAAAAAATAATAATAATAATAAAAAAGGTTTTCTGGGACATATTTCAACCTGATGTCTCTTTGATCAACACGCATTCATTTTTAAAGTGAAGTTTCCAATAAAATGATCATTTACGCCGTCATCATTGCAACCTTTTTTAACTTTCAACTTATATAAAATATTATCTATGTATCCTTGTTAAGAATCAGACCAAAAATATTAGTTTTTGTATAATTTTTGAATCTTTGATGCCTCTGAAAGAACCTCAACATCTTACAGTAGGTTTATTATTCAAATTCTCTAAAATGCTGAGAATGTAATCAGTGTTTATTGCCTATATACAGTAAATACTGTATGTAGACCATCACCTTTTAAACTCTGATGACTCCTTAAGATAAAACTGACATTTTTTCAGAGGAGGAAAAGTAAAGTTGGACTTTGAAACCAGAGAAACTGTAGTTTTGCTTGTTATTGCTGCGCAGTCAGATGATGAATCTTCTACTTACATCACTGTCACTTTAATCCTTGCTGATCCGAAAAGTGTCCCATTTTTCTAAAGCTTCATCTTTCTGCCTCATATAGTGATGAATAATTAGAGCTGCTCAGAACTGTTGATTTGAAAGAGACAGGACGGCCAAAAAGTTGGCGAAGATGGAAATATTCGAAGACGACACCCTCTCCGTGTGGAAACTGTTCTTGTTTTTTAAGCTTGTTTGATAATTTTTATTGGATTTATGTTACTGTTCTTGCAAAACAACATGTATCAAACAAGTATCAAAGTTATTTTCATTGTAAGTAAATCTACCGATTGTTTTCTCACTCAATCAATTAGTCTAAATTGCCCGTCACAAGTCCCTAGATGTCATGGTTGCTTTTCAGAATTTCTTGTTTTGTCTGCTCAACAGTTCAAAAAGTTAAGTAGCTTATTATCATAGAGTGTTAAACCTCAAAATATTCACACAAAAGTACAGTTTATTTACAGTAGTCGTGTTATGATATGCTGTTAATAACTAACCTCTAGATGTTTCCCTCTTGGTATCATCTTCCTGGCTCAGAGACAAATCCATCCTGCTGCTTGATGCTCTTTGCTCTTTTTACTTCGACTGTTTAACACTGTTTTTGACTCGTGATTACATTTTCACGCATCTAGTTGATCAAAATGTGACCAGTCCACCCCTTCCTCATATTATAGCCGCTCTCCTCAACATGGGAGCTAAAATAAGCCCCGAATTGACTTATGTGCACTTAACAGAGGAAGCTGGCAGGGTGTGCTGAAACATAGCACATTTGGTTATTATGCTACCATCGGACGCTCGAGCGGTTATACGCGTCACATTTGCATGCATGTTGTTTTATTGCAGAAATGCTTCACTGGAAGCAGTGGTGGAAAGTAACGAGTATTTCCATTTGATGCTACTTTATACTTCCTCTCCACTTTATTTCAGAGGGAAATATTGTACTTTCTACTCCAACACATTTATCTGACAACTTTAGTTACTTTCAGATGAAGATTTGACACAGTGGATAATATAACAAGCTTTTAAAATACAATATAGTGTTAAAGATGAAACCAGTGGTTTCCAACATTTTTGGCTTTTGACTTCTTACAAAAAGCAGTGTGTAGTCAGGGTCACATTTCAGATGTCTATAAGTTAACAGCTCCACCAAATAGTGATTTTTCCCTCTAAACTTCTCACATGATTTCATTTCAATAAATGTTAAAAGGATCCAATATTTCACCAAAAATCAAAGATTAGAGGAAAAAGTCCAAAAACTGAAAACTGATTTGTGTATCAGAACTTTGTTTTTTCTTCTTCTCTCTCCCATTAATCATCTCACGACCCCTCAGGTTTATCTGGTGACCCTTTGGAGGGGCCCAACCCCTAGTTTGGGAACCGCTGGACTGAACTAGCTAACAAGCTACAACAATAACATGCTGCTCTAACACTGACGCTTCAGTATTAATAATCTAATGATGTCATATATATTGATATATCAGTCAGAGGGACCAACCCACTGCAATAATTTAACTAGATAACTTCCGTATGTGTTTATCTGCTGACCTGACCTGCTCTGTCTGCTGCTTATCTATTGATTATCTTCATAATCAAACAAAGCCATCAGGTCAATCTGATTCTCACTTTGAGGTGTAATAAAGTTGGTTTCTTTTTGATTTAACAAAAAAAGCTAAAACTGCAACTGTTAAGACTTTATTTAAGCATAGTTGATGAAAAATATTTTCTCATTTACAGCTTGGAAGAAGCAGGAGAGTTAGTGTAAAACATACATAAACACAGTTTTTAGTGTGTTAGTATTGTTATTCTATCAAATGAACGTTCAACGACTTTTATAAGGACTGTGTGATGTAAAATCAGCTAGAAAAATAAATGATTTCCAACAAAGAAACAATCCCTTAAAAAAACTTGACTTTTTAATTGTTTAATTGTTTCTTTAGTCAGATAAGATGCATATATGGAAGCCCATTTCTGCCTGGAAAATTTAAAAAACTTAAAGGTAGACATGATGAAAATACAAATGCTCATGGTTTATTATCTTATAAATTTATTTAGTTTCATAATTTTGGACTTACTGAATCAAACTGTTGACCTACTAACTATTAATTTTGACTTTTACGTGTGTATTTTTACTTTGTCATGACTTTCTTTTTTTTTTTTTTTCTTCCTGATATGGGCTCCCATACACAAAAACCAACAAGGAAAAAAAAGTAATAAAGTAAATGTAAAGAAGCAATAGTATTAAATATATTGTAAACAGTACTTCTGAAAAATGTTTATGATTATAATTTTGAATATGAAACACAGTCAGTTGATGCATATTTGATGAACTGTAACTAGATTTAAAACCACACCAAACAAAATGATAACTCTTATTCCTACTGACTAAATATCACACACACAGCTGCTTGATATTCTATTTTCTGAGCAGCAGTACGCTGCCAAAAGCTTTTAGCATGAACATGTTGACATTATGTTTCTATTGTCCCTGAGTTTCCAGTCATCCGCGCCAGGGTCCAGTTAATATTGTCCCCCAACACACTATGGAAATGTTGTGTCAACTGCATCAAAACAAACACAAAAACACAAAAATGAAGAAATCTGTTAATAGACAATGGAAGATATCTGTTAAAAAACATTTCCCCAAGTGGTGACTGACATACCTCTTCAAACACATGTTTCTTTGTGCCGTTTCTATCACAGAGCAGAGACTCTTTTGAAGAGCACATCATAGACAGAGTGATCTCCCTAAAGTCAGCGACTGGGGAACAAACAGAGTGTTAGATGTGTGACGAGGAAGCTAGAACAAGCTATGCTCATGCTGTAAAATTTGCAAATGGAGGAATGAATAATAGTTACCAGTTATATATAGTACAAACTGTATAAATACTTCCAAAGAACATCTCACAGTTGTCATAAAAGACCACAGTGGTGAATTTGCATGTTTGGCTCGTTAACTCCAAGTATACCGCAAACATGAATATAAGAGTTTATATGAAGATAATGTGAAGCTTCGGCCATCCAAATGAGTCAAATCAAGTAGATATCTTTTAAGGTTACTGTCTTTTTAGTGCCAAATTCCCCGTTTGTGTTACAATCCTTTCACTGCAGCCGAACAAAAGCAGTCTGTCAAGGGACAAATAGGGATTTGTTTTTTACTGTAAAAAAAGACTGTAAATGTGCCAGATGTCCACTTTATTTGACTAACTTAGACTGCTGAAGCCTCATAAAAGCTTCAGATAAACTTTTACGTACATTTTTGCTAAAAATTACTGTTCCTCATCCCTTACATTGAAAGCACATTTGAAGTGGATCTTTTAATAGCCAGATTTCCATATCAAAGTCGGACTCAAAACACTAGTATCTAGTAGCTGTTTTGAAAATTCTTGTTGCATAAACGCAAGTTTCAACACTCAAGAATGGAGAGTTGGTGCCAAACTACAACCTTTTCAATAAATAACCACCAAATTCTTTTTCATGTTGGCTTATTGTTTGTCGTCTCAGTTGATTTCCCAACAACAGAGTGTGTGAATGTAACGTTTTTGAATAGCTGACTCTCGAACCTCAGATGTTGGAGTTTCTCAAGAACATCTCTACCAGTTTGTTTTAACTTAACTGACACTAATGAAGAAAATCAGTCTGGAAACTTATGGAAAGCTCTGGAAAATGTAATGTTTGTAGGTCAGAGTGTCTCACCTGTATAATGTATCTCAGATGCAGGCTCGCTTAGACTTTCAGCGCTTGTTCGTACTTCGAAGTCATACTTGGTCCCTGACTTTAAAGGACCTAATATGATGCTGGTTTCGTCTTTCACAGAAACAGTCCAATTCTGGCCCCAGAAGCTGGAGTTGACAATGACTCTGTACTTGGCAGTCGCTGTGTTATTAGGGGCAGTCCACGTGAAGTTCACATGGGTTGCATTGAGATTTGTGACATTGGGGTTAGTAGGCGGCCGCGGCACTAAACAAAGACAAGAGAGAGAAAATGAGGCAGTGATTTATCATATTATCTTGCAGTTTAAAGACTTTCATGGTAAAAATGTTTTCAATCAGGGAAAATAATGAGAATGACTCATTTTAAAGTTATGATCTGTACATTTTTTTCATGAAATCAAGCCCTGTTTTTGACACTATTCATTTTGGTATCTTTTTAGCAAGAGCCATTTGAAGTATTTACATTCTGTAATTACTTTACACTTTATTAGACCAGATGCTTATATTTTTATTTATGTATTTCTGACAAAGTAGCTGGTCAAGGAGTGCTTACTGTAGTATTAAACTGCACTTGCTGCGAACACGGTATTTGCAGGTGTTACCAAATCAGTCATGACCGAAATCTGAAGAGTTATTTCGTTAAAACACACAAGTGGGGGAAATACAATGAAAGTGACTCACAGGTGAAGACAGTCTTTGACACTGGTGAGCTGCTGATATGTCCGCTAATACTGGAGACCGTCACTGTGTACTCGGCTGCGCTCTTCAATGTGTCAAAGTTCGTGTATTGTTGTGTTACGTTGCCCACGTGTTGATTTTGGCCATAAAGACAGAGCGTAACATTGAAAAATGAACAATTGCCCGAAGGATATTCCCAACTGGCATGGATTGAGTCAAATCCTGCCTTCAATTTCAGGTTTGAAATTGGTTCAGGTTCTATGAGGGAGTCACAAAGTCAGATTATTGATATTCAGCCCAGCAGGAGAGAGTGTTTGTTCTCTTTCTGTCAATTATGGATTTCTCTCCCCACCAACATAAGCAGTAAATGTCAAGAGCATGAATCCAAAGTTACCAGTGTAGCTGACCACCGTCACTTTGTCTCCCTCCACAGTGTCATTGGCCAGTGCCACCACGCTGAGCGTTATTTCTGTGCACGTCGGCAGCCCGGTTACATTAATTTCTTTCTTATCCGTAAGTAATGGTCTGTTTGGAAGAGAAACAGTTAGTGATTCAAACTGCTGCTGGCAAAGCCAACCATGCATCTCCAGAGTGACATGTTTTCAGAAATTAAAAGATTTATTACAAGTTGTTACAACAATTTGTGTTGTATCAGTCTCATATGTACATCGCTGTGGATGAAAGCATCTGCTAAATGAAAAATGTAAATGTAATGTAATGTAACTCGTGTCTGATTTTCATAGTTCGGGTCATCATTCCTATTGCATTTCCTAGCATTGCTCAAATTAAGTTGATCATACCAGTTTTAAATAAACTCAAAGTTAGACATATTTGGAAGAGAAAATAAAGGCGAACAGTAAAGTTATAACCCAAACCGTGCGCTTTGAACATCCATCACGGTTTACAGATTACCAACTTCTGGTTCAACTTTGATCCACTGTAGCTGTACACATTTTTGGTGCACTCACTTTCAGTTTTACCTCCAAATGAAGTGGATTATAGATAATCATGTTCATCTTTTTGCCTTGTTTACAATCTGCATGATCGTCTGAGTGCTCATGATTCTTCCCATTGGATTTTGTTTTAGCTGTATCATCATGTTCCCACACCTCAGGAACTACTTTGGTGAGTATTATTATCACTGATAGAAATTATAGCAAATACAAATAAACTGTAAGGCCATCTGAGGTCAGGAAAAAGACTTTTTATAAGGGAAGGAACAAGTGTTTTGTGAGTCCAACACAACCAGAATGCAGCGCTGAACCAGTTGAATTCCAGTGCTTGTGAAACGGATGTAGTGATGTGTGATTTAGGTTAACCTTTGTTTATACAAATCTTAGATAGACTTAGTGTCTAGAGCCATGTGGCGGCTATTTGAGCTAAATGCTAATGTCAGCATACTAACAGGCTCACAACGAAAATGATAACATGCTAATGTTTAGTAAATATCATTCTAACTAAGTTTACCAGCTTAGTTATCATGTTAGCATGCTAATTAGCATTTAACACAACATACGGCTGAATCTGGTTATGAGTTTTGTAGGTATTTGGACATAAATCAAAGTATTTGATTATAGTAAAAGTCAAGGTATCACCAAAGTTATTGAGATTTATCCTAAGTGGAACCAAATTTCATGGCAATCCATCTGATAGTTGTTAAGATATTTCAGTCTCGACCAAAGCGATGGACTGAATGACAGGCCTACAGCCATGCTGCCAGCATGCGTAAAAACAAACATCACTGTAAATATACCTGAATTTAATTAAGTAAATAAAGTCTGGACTATTCATCTACAAACACATACTCTTTAGTGTGATTCACAGCCATCACCCAGAAACCTGTGTAAACTCCTTCGGGCGGATCCCACTGAAGCAGCATTGAGTGTTTGGTACTGTCAGACACTTTCAGGTTGGTCACTTTCCCGGGCTCTGAGAGAGAGAACAAACAGACAAATGAGAAACGGTTGCGACATCATTTTGCACACTGCTTTCGCTGCTCTGTAGTCTGTAGAGAAAAGTGCAAGAGGTGTAACATACAGCTTACTTAGCTACATCTCTCCTGTCAGGCATTATAACCATTTTATGTAATATCAACTCACTGGTATATGTTGCTCTGTCAGTTGCTTTGCTCAGTTTAGGATTGTCTTTGTCGATTCCTGAGTAGACTTTGAATGTGTAGCGGCTTCCAGGTATCAAGTTGGTGATGTTTGTGGGTGCTGTGGAAATGTTCAAATGCTTATCCAGGTACTCGACTTGATAGAATTCCACGTTTCCATCTGGTTTGCTCCAGTTCAGGAAGACAGAGGTTTCTGTCACCTTGACGACGTCAATGGATTTGATTTTGTTAGGTACTGAAAAAAAAGAGAGATGTAATCAGGGTTTATAAGCGTGTTATATTATTTTCTGCTTTTCATAAAAAGCAAATAAAGTATCTGGGAATTTATCAGTGCATATTTTGATTTTTAAAATAGGAGTGAACATCTGATCGATAAGACAGGAATCAATTAGAAAATGTATTAATTTATAGATAAAAAACGATTTGCAGTGAAATCTTCTCTCCTCACCTGCTATTATTGAAAGGATTTTCTGAACTTTGCTTGTTTCTAGAAACTGTGTTGATCAGTTTTCTCTTGCAGTGCGAAAAAAACAACTTTAGATGAGTGAAAATCTGGATGTTTGAACTCATCTACATCAGTAAATCCCATAAATATCACTGTGTAATGTGTCTCATGAATATGTGGTATTAAAATTATGAATAAATTATATCCCTTGAGCCAATAAGATTTAGTCAATTGGGTGGAAAAAATTTATGCTTGAAACATTCGTGAAGAAAAAAGATGGAAAATGGTCATGTGGCCTTCAGACATGTTGTGCGCTCATGTTGATGTTTTGTCTCAGAGTATAAATAAGCAACTTACTTATCTTGCTCTAGTTGAATCTGAATAACTGTAATCTTAACAGCTAAAACGATTGTCAGCTGCCGAACTCACAGGTGTGGATGTGGCGCTGCTGTGGGTTGAGGTCTCTCCCACACTTCACAGGGAAAACCTTGATTACGTAGGGGGTGCCTTCTGTCAGGTTTTCAAAGACATGCATCATATCAGTTGCGTTGGCTGTCAGATTCTTGTCACCTTGGATTTCTACACGGTAATGGCTGATGTCACCAGGCGCCTCCAGCCATGTGAAGCTGACGCTGGTGGAAGTCAAGTCGGTCACGTTGACTTTACCAATGAAAGGATCTGTGTTTGGAAATAAGACAACGATTGTGACAGGGAAGTAGAAATACACAGAAAAGGAGTAAAAAAAAAGCTGCAAAACTTGAGTATATAATACTGAATAAAACGGAGCACATCATGGATTAGATGATAAATCAATACAAGTTGTACATTTATCCTCTAATTTGTAAATTAGTGTGGACAACTTCAGTAATAAGGTCATTTTTCATATTGCCCTGCATGTAAAAGCAGAAAATAGACATGTATCCCTTTTTTTTTTTTTTTTTTTGGCAGGCTGAAAATTGAGCCATATTTAAATCAGTGTTAGATTTAATGGTTAATTTTAATCCTAGATAGCAGACAATGCAGGATACTACTTATGATTACTTATCTCATAGTCATATATAAAGTATATATAAATGAAGGCTGTGTTGCAAACTCGAGAGCTGTGGTTGCCGGGTCCGTTTTGATGTTGTATCTCTTGATGTATGGAGGATGAAATATGTTGTATTCATAAATAAACAAGTGGCAAGAAAAAAACAAAACAAAAAAAACAACAGAACCAATTTGGCTGAAATTGAAGTGCTGCCTTAAAAAAATGGGTGACTTCCTTTAAATTGAACAAAGTTACTGCATCATCACCAAAACTAGGTGATGATATCTGTAGAGAGATGCGCCATTTTGAAAAACCCAAACAATATCTTTGTGAAACTGTGGAATTATCTTATAATAAATCTAAGAAAAATAGATGTAAAGAACAATGGGATTTACATTTGTATGTATGGTTGTATTTTAGAATACCGTTTACATATTAAAGTAGGGAAAATTAATATAAATAAAGGTAGATTTAATTTAAAAGATACTGTTTGGGTGCAGTGCTGAGACTGGTGCAACCGCATTGTCACATATTTTGGTTATTTTTGAACTGTGTGAGATAAACTAAACTCAAAGTGGCTTTAAATGAGTCCTACCTTCATAACAAATAAAACGCAGAGGCTCTGAGCAGTTTCTTACAACCCAAGCCCCAAAGCTGAGCATGGCCACACAAGAGTCTTCATCGTTGTCCTCATCGATGTTGAGTACCAGTGGTATTATATCTGAATTACAAGTTGCTTCTTCTGACGTCTGTGTGCTCATCGGGGGTGGAGCTGAGGTTTTATCAGAGGTTGTCATTTCTGAGCGCGGCGTCTCCGAGGTCATGGTGGATGGAGCTGAGGTGTCATAAGAGGTTGTCATTTCTGAGTACGGCGCTTCCAAGGTTATCGCAAATGGAGCTGAGGGGTCATCAGAGGTTGTCATTTCTGAGTACGGCGCCTCCGAGGTCATCGTGGATGGAGCTGAGGTGTCATAAGAGGTTGTCACTTCTGAGTATGGCGTCCTCGTGGTCATCGTGGATGGAGCTGAGGTCATATGAGAGGTTGTCATTTTTGAGTAGATGCAGGAGCATCTGCACCCATAGACTCTGGCTATCTTTGGCCAACCAGGGTACCAGTTCTGGAAGGTGAGGGGATCCTTGTTGGCCCAGTGGGTCCAGTGCATACTGGAGTTGCTGGTGGAGTTGCCGGTGGAGTTGCTGAAGCTCTTGCGGAGGCCGATCCAGTAGTCAGAGGTGAGATCCTTGGCGATGGCCTGGATGTTATCAGGGGTCAGTGTTACCAGGTCTTTGAAACAGACCTGACAGGATGTGAAAGGCTACAGTTAATCTCTTATGTTTAATACGCTTAAAGAATTTGAATCTTTTCAGATTCTTTATTGGATCTACTTGGGTTTAGCTTTTGAACAAGAGCTTTAAGTAGTTTTAGTCAGACCAGACAGACATTCATGGTTCCCAGAAGATGAATCCAACTGTCCCCTGACTTGGTTCAAAGTGAAATATCTATAGGATGATATTTGGTCCAGACAATTAAAGTTCCCCACAGGATGTATTGTTATTATTTTAGTGAGAAGTAACTTCCTGGAGTCTAGTTGTCACCTTGATGTTGCCAGACAACCAGGAGAGACTCAAGAAAGTCCTGGTCAAGAGATAGTCCTACTCGTAACCCCCTACTGTCATTTTTAACTTTTTACATTTTTAAAACTGGTTTTTGTACAGATTTAAGGAGATACAACATCATAATTGTTTTTTGAGCTTTAGAGGTGCTGGTAGCTGGAATTTGTTACCTTTGGACAAATCCAGGCTAGGGCCCCACCCCAGCCCAAACCCCCTAATCCTGACCCTCAATTCAGTACGATATCAGTTTTTACTGTACTGTATAATTAAACGCAGCCCCCCCAACCACACACACACACACCTTAAAGATAAAAAATCATGACCTCATCAGCTTTTTTTTTTTACATTCTGGCCTCAAGTTTCAACATCCTCGTGTACATTAACCCGCCATCCATGTTTTACCTGGCAGTGATTCCTGGCATTATCCCAGGGGAGAGTTTGGTCCTGGTGGAAGTACTCTCGACTTGCGACACTGCACATCAACAGCAGAGCTGAAGTGAAACATACAGACAGGAGTCAAAAGTTATTCTATAGTTTTCTCTAATCTGTCAGCAACTGAACAAATTTCTACCATTAACCAACAAACAGATTATTTACTATACTCAACAGTGAGAATTTGAGTTTTTCAAAACTGGCAGTAATATTTTAGTCATAGCTTCAAATTAACTGTATCTTGCACCCTAATTAAATTATCCATGATATTCTTTTATGTTTGACTTGCAGACAATTTTACGGAGCCCCTGACATTCCTCAGTCTGGACTCAAACGGATGACCCCAGTGTTTGAATTACTAGAATAATTTAGTGAGAATGTTTACATAGTTAACAAATCTGCTAGACTGCCAAATTAGCTTCAATTTTTGAGTAAGGGCCCTTTAATTCTGAAATCTTACAGTATTGTAAGATCGTTCAGATTGTTGGTTCGGACAAAATAATTGATCTAATCTCTACATATTCGTAATGTGACAGGCGCATCAGAAGAAAGCTTGAATAAAAAATGTAAAAACTCCTGAATTATGTCTTGATTTCTGCTGGTATGATTATTATTCATGTTTCAGTTTGCTCAATTTTCATCAAGTATACCGAAGACGTCACCTGGAGACATTTTCTGCACCAAATAAGTAGATTAAATGAAAAAAAACCAAAAACAACTAGATTTACAGCCCTGAACTTTGACCTTAAAAAGTGCTGCATACAAAATGACAACAATCACCATTAAGAAAACTCACCCCAACAACTTAAAATACAGATTTTAACCTGGAAAGATAACTTTCCCATGTTGGTTTCCAGTGGATCCTACACAATTTCACCAGATCACAGCTACTGTATTGACAAGAAACAACAGGTATCAAACAATATAAATATATTTCAACCAAATCCAAAAATATTTTTAGAAAATTGTACTGAAGTTGACATGTCACTACTCACCGAGGCTACAGGGGCATCCTCTGATCTGTTGCTCTCAACAGAAGGAAATGATCTCTCGGTATAAGATGAGATCATATAAAACACAAAACACACCTCTTCCAATAACAGGTAATAAAACAGCACATTTGACTAGCAGCACAAGGCTCCATTCAATCAGGTCAGATGACTACCCATCAACCTGGTTTTGCAGAAATGCAAAGGCAAAATAAACAACATTTGCATATGTTGTATTAACAGAGGACAAGGAACAGTTTCACTTTACGCATTTATTTTTTCCTTAGAGCTTTAATTAACAAAATGAAAAATTAGTACAAAAAAAATCCATGAAAAAAAAAAAAAAGACAATGAAAAATAGAAATACCTCTTTTAAAAAACTAAGTTCCCATAATAATCTATACGGATACAGAAATAAAAACAAAGAAATGCCTTAAAGTAGTTTTTTTTTTTTTTTTTTGGCAGTGTAAAAAAAAAAAAAAAAAAGAAAGTGGTTATATTAAAATGACAGACGGGTCACAACAAAATGAAGTGCTGGGGCAAACTAATTAATGACACAGTGATTTCTTTTTAAGGCCTGATAAGAACTAAACTACGTCCCTCCTTTAAAAGAACAGGGGATTTAGCTTGTGGGGTGATCCAGCCAGCCCCTCGGCCACCAAATCTAGTGTTGATTTTAACAAAAATAACAACAGTAATTGTTCCCTGCGAACAGCATCACCGCCATGGAAGAAGTGACACTAATGAGTTTCAGTATCCTTGGAAATAAAAAAAGAAATAAACTTACAGCTTTGTGATGAAAATAAAATTTTAAAAAATGGGAGTAAAAAAAAAAAAAAAAAGCCCCACTGACAACGTGTGATTTCTGTTAAACCTGCATTTTTCACTACATTTGTTCTTCTGTTTTTATCTTTAATTTCGCTTGCATAGCAACTCTGATCAGAGCTGGACAGAAACATTTAGGGCCTATGGATCTTACCGACAGACATGCAAATAAAAACGTCTGAATTTGCATGAGCTATGGCAGAGTAATACAGCAACATTAATGGAGGTAAAATACCATTCAAGTTTCACAAATTTAGTTTTTTTTTTAAACAAATGAATGGCAGTGACTCGTGTTAAAAGACATGGTCCTTGGTAATAACATCTTCCTTAATTATTGCTAACAACCAACCAAACTGGAGCTCGTTTTAACCCAATTAAAATCAGAATTACTATTCAGACAAAACATAAAAATAAATGTCGTTGAAAACCAAGAAACAAATTTCAGTTTTTGTCAACAATTTGGCAGCATGACTGACATCAAGTTTAAAAATTAAACCATTAAAAAAATCAAAATGAACACTGATTAAAATGCAGTCCCTCTCAATTTTAGGCTCCACTGCAGCCACAGAACAGATGATCTCAAAACCATTTTTACAGGACTTTTAAATGCAACAAGAGCACTGAGGAGGATGCAAAACAGCTAACAGCTGCTCTACTCTGCATAAGCCCCTTTATTCATTTGCATCAGTCAAAAACAAAGAACACTGTACAGTACTTTCAAAAGGACCAGGATGTAGGATTTAGGGGATTTGAGCAGTGAGGTTGCAAATTTCAACCAATTGACAACCCCTCCCCCCTCCCCCCTCCCCTCCCAAGCATGTAGGAGAAACTACGGTGGCTGTAAAACTCATGAAAACCGCAAAAGGCCCTCTCTAGAGCCAGTTTGATTTGTCCATTCCAGGCTACTGTAGAAACATGGCAGTACAACGTGGCAGGCTCCCCATGTAGATATAAAGGGCTCATTCTAAGGTAACAAAAACACAACAGTTCTTATTTTCAGGTGATTAGACACTAATGAAAACATACTTCTGAATATTATATTCCATTTCTGCCGATTGATCCCCTTAAATCATACACATTGGTCCTTTAAGAGCAGTAACCGGTCAGGCAGTACAGTGATGGATCAAGTTTTTTTCGAACATACTCAGGCAGGACGTGATTTTGGGGTTCAAATGACGAGTAAGAACCTGAAATAAACGTGATGGTTTGGAAGGGGTACGAGATTGAGTTTGCTCGCATGATCAAGGCAACAAAGCTTCTCAGTCGCTGTCACTCCTCTCTCCTCTTTGCAGGAGTCTCTTGCCGCTGGAGGGCAGAGGAACCTCTTGTTTCACAGACGCGCTGCTCTTGGTTTTGCTGTGGAGACATTAAAGCACATGTGACTCATTCGTAACAATAATAATGTTTTAAAATTGTTTAATCTGCATCCTGATGTACATCAAAATATACACAGAGACCGGGACGATGGATTCATGTTTCATATCGACTTTTTCTTTATATAAGAGCGGCAGCAGTTCATGAGAAACTAAACTGGATTAACAATCAATAATCCAAACATATCTTACTAGTGATTATTTTCACAGTGATGTTACAATAATCTGCACAACACCTCTGTTGATCTGTGTGCAGCAGGTTTAACTTAAACACACACAGCGACCTCTAGTGGCAAATGATTTCTACAAGACACAGCAGTGAAATTCAGACAAACATGCTGCTGCGCAACAAGCTGCAGCTTCTGACGTCACATCATTCTGGGACTTTGGGTTCAAACTCTCAATAATGTGGCCAAACTAACGACAGAGGGTCTGTAATATGCGAGCCAAGTTGAGATGTTTTTGCAAAGTTAGAAGTTGTTAAGGTCGTTTTTAAAGGACGGTTTCTGTTGCACTTCTTACTTCTCTTTCTCGAGCAGGTCCTGACCGTCGTTGATTCTCTTCAAAAACTCATAACGCTCACGTCCACGAACCTGCAGATGAGATCAACAGGAAAATTTTAGCCTGGTAAATTTTGTGATAGTATCCTGCTTTATAATAACAGATGTGTGTGTGTGTGTGTTTACTCACATATAGAACAAACACCTCCTTGTCGTCCTCCTCTGCACTGGAGGCAGGTTTGGACTTCTTCACAGAAGTGGTGTCAGAAGCAGGAGCGCTCTCTGCAGGGACGAAAAGGAGGTTAACTGGGATCAGCGAGCAGAGACAGAAAATTAAATCTACTAAAATCGCAGCAAAAACCTACTTCGCTTTTTGGTTTGTTTGGTGCCGTTCTGCGTCTTGGTGCTGTTCTCCTCCTCAGTTTTGCGGTCCCTGCCTGGACAAGCGCAGACACGCACCTCAAAACACCTCCGCCCCAAAACCAGTCCCCTAGAAAGTAGATGAATATCAGTAAAGGTCTCAGAGCTTTCCTGGGCAAATACAAACTGTAAGACTTATGTGGAGCATCCTTAAAGAAATAAACCCAAGACCATTTTCAAAAAAATGTTAACCAAGATATCCGGTTACTCCACATCCCCCACCTCCATCTCTTCTCTATACCTAAAAAAAAATCCAACAACTCTCCACCCTCCCCCCGTCACATCAATTAAAAAGAAAAAAACAGGACGTACTCTGGAGTCTCGAGGGTCAGGATGGTGAGGATGGGTCTGCGGTTCATTCCTCCCATGCATGAGCTGTTGCACATAAAGCTCAACAGGATGGTTGTCATCTCGGAGCCCAACTGAAAAAAAGGAAAAGCGCAATTATTTTAATTATTGCAGACTGAAGTTCATATGTGGAGAAACAGTCTGACCACCTCTTGCTAAATTGTGTCATGTTGACAAATGTTTTTTAAGCATGACTTTTTTGTCTTTTTTTTTTTTTTTTTTTTTTTTAATTCTTTGTCTCCTAATTGACTCTTCTGGACGTCCAGTATGCAGCTGCTTTAAGGCCACATCTTAATTTGGGGGACGTTATTTAAGGATTTCAGAATTGCTGTAGTAGATGTGCAGTTTGTGTTCACGTTATGATTTTTTCAAGCTAAAACATGATGTGGTTGGTTCAAATACTCACATAGAAAATCTTGTAAGATCTGACATCACAGGACATGTGAATGACAGGTAAAAAATAACAGCGCTGTAAAAAGTAGAACTGTGAGTAGAAACATTCGCCTTCAGACAGATCACGTGTGACTGGTGTACCTGCGGAGGCTCGTACGGGACGGTCACACTCTGCCTCTTTGTGTGCAGATCTTCGAAATACAGAGCTCTCTGGCTGCCCTCCACTCTGATCAGATGGCTGCGATGCTCCGCGCCTACATGGGTAAGAAAAATAAAAAACATGCTATGCTGACAGATTCTTCTAATAACCACCTTACGTACAAAGTCACTCTTCAATGAAACTTTCTTACTGTCTTCGTTCTGGTGGTGGGGACATCTACGGACCACGTCGGCCACGTGCTCGGTCTTCTTGTAAACCGCCGTGGCCCTGAGTATAGCACCCTGAGGAGGCTCCTTGCTCACCAGCACTTCAACAGGGCTGGTCTTCGCCAGCTGGCAGTACAGTTTGTTGAGAAGCTCCGAATACTGAGAGGAAGCACAGGTAGAAATCCGACAGCTATTATCAGTGCGTTTGTGGAGCAACAGAGCTGTGAGTACACAAGTGAGGATTCAAAAGTGAAGCACTGGTTTGAGATCAGTCTCAGAAAAACACGAGCGCAGCAGTTCTAAAACTCAAAATACTAAAAACGCTTAAAGTCTTTAAGTCTCTTTCTTCACCAAAAATAAACAACTCAAGTTTAAACTAAATCTTCAAAATCATGAGTATGACCAGATTTATCAAACTAAAAGATGATTTTTACCTTCCTCTGTTTCATTTTTAACCCTTTGGGTGCTGCCCAAAGACAGGAAGACAGTGCAGGAACATGTCCTGTCATGTCAGAGCTGTGCTTTATAACCAGACTGCTCCTCTCCCACAGTCCGGAGCACAAGTCGCAGCGGGCGGGAGTTTGAGTGCAGACCACCCTAACATCGACTAAACTGGCCAACTGCAGAGCGCTGCTGGGTGAGTCATCGTAGACGCATTAATGTGATTGGTTCTTGAAATGCAGCGACTGACTCTAGACCTTAAAATTTAGCAAATCGCCACAAAAGAATAAGATTCCACTTGAACGCCACCATGAGAACTACGAAAGAACAGATTTCTAACGCACACCAAGGTAAGAGATTTTATTTTACTTTATTTAAAAAAGTTTTCAAACTTCTACACACTGTTGTGGGTGATAAAAACTTCGGAGGCCAGCGAGTGAATTTACTAAATAGTAACAACTTTACATATAAAAACGTCCAATTTGAAAATTCTGTGTATTTCCTTTGAATTCAATTTAGTGAATTACAACAATCCCCATCAGGAGCAGAGTTCCTGCATATAAAATGTATACTGTAGTGGAAGAAACTGAGCTGAAGAGTGAAATAGCGCCTGGACACTGAGCAGCTGTTGAAACGCCTTTTGTCTCAGTCGAGGGGCTCAGACAGCAGACTTCTACATTTTACCATGTTAAGTTGCAGGAAAATCTGCTGCAAGTCCCGCTGAACTTTTAACATTTGTGTCGTGGCATTTAGATTCTTTGTCTCTGTTAAAATTATACACTATGAGCAGTATGTACAAGATATTTATAGCTGTGATTGTCAGTAATTGGTCTTAAATTGATCTGGACAGATAATCTGGTAAATATACCATTTGTAATTTGTGAGATTTATTTGTATATTTACTAATCACTTTAAAAGAAAAAAAACAAAACCACATGAATCAACAAACAAGTAGAATTTCTAAATTTTGAGAGCTAAAATCTGGGGTTGCTTACGGTGGAAGTGACGGACTTGGCGGTGCCGGACTTCTGAAAACGAAGCTGGAAGCCAAATTCCCCCGGGTAGTCGGTTGTGACTGGGACGGTGGAGGCTGGGGGAGTGACGCCATCTTTGATGGACACCTCCGGGGCAAGCTCAAACAGTTTCTCATCAAACCCCTCATGCAGCACTTGGTCATCCATAAGCTGTAAAAAGGAGAGCAAAGAGAGTCAGTCTACTTAAATATATAAATTTATCATATGAATATCAACAATTATCTGAGAGAAAACCTTCTCATACAGCAATTCAGACTCATGTTACACGGGGGACATGAAGGCATGCTCACCATGATATCATCTGTCTTCCATCCCTCATGAGGTGCATCATTCACCGTTAAAGCGGTAAACATGGAGGGAGTTACAGCTGGAATGGTGGAGATGGAGGGTGTACATCTACAAAACAAACATACAAAGAGATGTTGACTCATTCTTTTTAAACAAACTGAAATATCGAGACGTTGTCTACTATTAAAAGCACAACTTACACACTCTCCCACAGCTGCTGAAAGGAGTCCTGGCTCAGTGGCAGGTTCTGGCTCAGAGACAGATTGTCGACACTTTGCTCTTCCATCATTAATTTCCCTCCTTTCCCGGCTGAGAGAAAATGAGGAAGAGCCGAGATGCAGGAAATGCTGTGGGGATAACCCGGAAGAGAACACTCCAGTTAGACAGACAGGGTGTGTATCTTCATTAAACTAGATGTTAACACTTGAGTATCCATGTGTGCAGCTAAACTTTAGAGCTGCAAGTGAGTCTTACTTTAAATATCCTACCAACGCTACAAAATTCACCTATGATTCATTTACAATTATATCGAACCAGAGAAAACCAGACATCATTACATTTCATTTATATTTTTCGATTAGCTGATTAGTTGTTTAATCGTTTAGCTGATAGTGTCAAAAATGAGTGGCAAATGACATACCATGATTAACTTTTAGAGCTCAAGGTGTCTAACCAACAGTCCTGACCCAATGATATTCAGTTTACAATCAAATAAAATGCAGAAATATAGCAAAACCTCTTATTTCAGCACGATTAATCGAGTATCAAAACAGTTGGCGATTAATATTTAGTCAAAAAAATCGTTTAAGCACCGCTAAAATTGTAATAAGCAAGGTCAAACAAACAAATGGACAATGTTAAAAGGACAAGCTCGGACTAAATGTGATACATAGCATGATGGAAAACGTTTAACTCTGGAAATGCAAGTTCACAAAGTTCATTTTCACAGGCCTTCAGCCCTACGAGCTGCTAAATAACGTCAATCTGCGTAGCTACCGCTTGTTAAAACCGCCATTATTATGTTATTTATAAACACAGATGATCATAATTCTCAAATACACTGTTTGCACGTTAGTCTGTCAGTAAATGACTTCACAGTAAGCTGCACCAAAACAAACACGAAAAACCATCCAACATGCTAACGTTAGCTTCCACCATTTTCTCTAAAGCAGGCCCACAAACACTGAATGAAGTTAGCTTCATTCGACCGATTTAACTACCGATAACTCGATGAATAACAGCACAGCTTTTCAACTAGTTATGCTATGTTTATGACAAACTATATATCATCTCTGGTGCTAGGTTTCGGTTTTCATTTTTAGCGAATAAACGTTTTGTGGCGAGCTAGCTTTGCGTTAGCTTCATTGGCTAATTACGTTAGCTTTACGTTCTGAATTCCAACGGACTAACGTTGGTTGGCTAAACTGCCGTAAAACTTTCTTTATCGGACAAAATAAGTTGCTTTCGTGGTTTGTTTTGACGAATGAGGTGTGTGTGACCATTCAGCTACCTTGTATATCCCGCTACGGCTGTCCGAAGGAGATGAGTCACTGATGAGTGTGAGGGAAGCGAGCTGAAACGGTCGAAAAAGCCAAAATATTTTGAGACGAAGCTGAGCACGTTGTTGTTGGGGATTTCCACAAAGCCAGGGGGAGGGGCAGGTCTCCTGATGTGCTTAAACGCAACAATGCGGCCTTCACAGACTATTGGAATTATTGCAACTCATGAACGACAAAACAAAATTATGATTACAGGTTATGTTCTGTACATAACAAAATAAACTTTATTCCAAAATTCTAGCGATAGATAGATAGATAGATAGATAGATAGATAGATAGATAGATAGAAACTATCAGCACCTGGACACATGGATAAGTGATGTGCACGACAAAAACACAAGACAATAAAAACTCCACAGAGCAAATAAAGAGTAAAAAAAGACCTAACAGACAGCAGTAATAAATAATTATAAAGGCCACTTAACTCAACTTTATTTTTCACATACACATTATCAGGACAATGGCAGTGAAATGTTTTCCCACCATATGAACAAGCAGTATAAAATTTTTAACACAGATAGTAAGACACATAATATAAACATACAATATAAATGTAATATAAACATATAATATAAACATACATATGCAACATATAAATATGATATAGACAACTCATACTAAATTTACCTACATAATTTCACTGAAAAACTTCACCGCAGCAGGCACAAAGGACCTCCTCAATCGTTCTGTTGAGCATCGGGGCAAGAGCTGTTTAATCCACTAAAGAGTTTATTGAGGGGTGTTCTTCATATTTTAGGATAACTTAAATGTTATGTCCCCTGCCTCCAAGAATGAGTTGATGTCTTACCTAAAGTTCCTCTTCAGCAGATGAATGTGAAAACAGCCTTCTAGTGTCAAACTCTGCACATACATCATTCTGTACAGTGAAGCTCAAGCATCCAACTGTAGGAACAAGAAGAAAAACATATTTTTGAGTGTAGACAGACTTGAAATAAAGATAATAAAAATGCTAATTTCTTCTATAACATATGACACACTAAAGAAAACTACAGCCTTCTGATGAGCACCTGAATGCAACATGATGACATCATGACGTACCACTGCTCAACTTGTTGTGAAGATAGTTTGTGTGTAATATATCAGTAACCAGTGGAAGTTATTATTAGTGGAAGTGCCATTTCAATGCATGGGCTATATACATTCAACATAAAGAGCTACATACAATATAATGGTTAATGACCAAGCTGTGAGGGAAATATTACTGTATATACATCAAGTTTCCAAGTATCAGACTCTCCAAGATCATAATGATTGTATTCATTTTTGTGCACTCACAGGAAACAATTACATGATTGTGCCTATAGTTAAAAATACTTACCACTATGTCTGTACTGTGTGATATTAGTATATGTATTTGTGCCCTGCACCTTCTATTATACATCTGCAGTGACCAAAGCAATGCTGATACTTTGATACTTTAGGGTTACCATCCCAACGACAATTTTGTACCTTAAAGTAGCAAAAGCATAAACAAACACCAATATTGTACATGAAAGTTTATGTTTTGATGTCAGAAATGTCATTTTGCCTTGAAATGCAACAATTTCAAGCTAAGATCTATAATCAGTTTCTCAAGAACCATTGTCCTGTACATTTGATTGCTGTCAGGATGATGTATCACCAATTTCAGGTCCTAACTAACATCAGAGCGGGCAGGGTCTCATTCAAGGACCGTCATGGATGGTTTCCTCCAGTACATCTTCCTTCCTTTAAACCATGTATGTTGACATTACCTGATTCCACACCTAAACACTGTAAAAAGACTTCATAATCTGCTCTAACAGGCTGGATGACGTTGCTTCTCATCACCCTTCAAATGCCCCTTTGCTGATAAGATAAACCTCTGCACCGGCGGGGCCTGGAGCTGTGGAGAAACTCCGGGAAGGACCTAGGTGCTGCAGCCAAGTGGGGCCACTTTGTGCTCGGCCGCTGGTGACTTGTCGTCAACTGACAACTGGAGTCACATCAAAAGCCCTGAAGGTTGGTTCTTGTCCATCTCTCTGAGTGCCACTTTGGGGCTACGTAGCTGTTTGACCTTTGAATGAATGTGCTGATGGTGCCAGCGAGTCCACTGTGAACTTGATCCCTGTGGCACTGCATATAGATACAATAGTGAGGTCTAACAGAACGGGACCAGTGCAGAGAGGGAAAGAGGTTTTGCATTATTAGGTTGAAAATTTGTCATGTTGCCGGAGAAAGTTGAACTAATCTGATGCTATGTGTAATTAAATCGTCATAGTGTGCTTTGCATGAGGCAGGAGAAGAAGGCTGCATGAGTGTGCGTGTGTTTTGAACCTCTTCCAGTTGTTACCTAAGGCCGCATGGATACAGTCCAGGATGACTGCAGGAATACAGCAGACAGCTTCATATAACATTTCACATTTCATATCGATCATTTTTCACCACTGGAAATAGAGACTCTTATTATAATCTGGTGGTCATAAAGTGTCTTTCTGCATGAGGCCATACGCTGTAGGCTTTTGAAGACGAGCCCTTCTGTCCTCTGGTGAAGGCCAAAATACAGCCTGAGCGACATGCATGATCTGGTGCCAGTCTGTCATAGTGCATTTATAGGATTGACTGCAGTGCGTAGACTTTATTATTCATTGCACAACCTGTGTACGTGCCAGTCTACAGTGGCTGATAGTCTTTTATTAGTAGGGTCCAAGTGTTTTGTGTATAAGCTACGTATAAAGATAGAAAACCTACATGTTATAATAATGAACCAACTGAAAAGTCGGTCCTGTTAGTACAGATACCAAATATTTAAATTGTTTTTTGTTCCTGTCTCCCCCACTTAAAACAGGGAGAAACACTGCAGGGAGTAGGCTCAGGCTTTCACTGCATGTAGGGTGGTTAGCATTTAAAGGTTCATGAGCATTAGCAGCTTGGCAGAGTTAACGGAATAGTTTGACATTTTGGGAAATACCTTTAGTTACTTTCTTGCAGAGAGCTTAGTGAGAAGATTGATACCACTTTCACGTGCATGCAGTAAGCGATATTTATATTGCCAGAATGGCAAAGTCATTCCCCTCCGTACTCTGCCTCTGATTGGCTTGCCCTGATATTCTTACCCTAACCCTAACCAATCTCACTCCTCATGCCTAAACCTAACCCACCCAACCATCAGAGGCAACGAGTACTAGCCAATCAGAGGCAGAGCAGGGCAGGTCATGACTTTGCCATCCTGGGGAAAAAAAATTTGACGTACGGTAAACATGAAGCTAGCTAATACCCATGCGAAATCAGCAAAGCGTAGTGTTTAGCGTCCTTTTGTTGATTCTGGTAAGGACAAATCTAAAGTAAATTAAAACAATATAAGATTAGAAAGGTAAGAAGTTATACTTCACTTTTACACCATTAAATCAGTTGGAAACATTACATAGCCATTTATAACAGTAGTTGAAGTAGATTTTTAATAGAATGTTAGCAAGAAGGCTCAAGACACAGTGACGTTACCTCTGCCTGCAGCTAGTTAGCTTAGCTTATAGCATAAAGACTGGAAACAGGGAAACAGCTAGCCTGGCTCTGTTTGAAGGCAACAAAATACACCTGCCAGAACCTATAAAGTTCACTAATTAACATGTTATATAGTTTGTTTAATCTGTACAAAAGCTGAAGTGTATAAATGACAAGTTGACATTTTACTGGAAGTTATGTGCCGGATTATTTTTTGGTCTTTTTTTCTAACCTTTAGGCAGAGCCAAGCTAGCTGTTTCCCCCCCATTTCCAGTCTGTATGCTAAGCTAAGCTAACTGGCTGCTGGCTGTTGCTTCATTTTTAAATTACAATTATGAACGTGGTATAAAATTTTCATCTAATTCTCTGCAAGAAAGTGGATATAAAAATATTTCTCAAAATATCAAATTATTCCTTTAAGTTTGTAGCAAAAAATTACTATTTCTTTAATAATTATTGAAATAAAGATACGTGTTGAGATTTACTGCTTTGCCCACATTTTTATTTGGTCATTATAGAAACTTTTATGAAGTGAATGTATGTTAAATTTGTGAAATCATGGTTGGTCATTTAGTTAAATCTAATTTAACTACACTTTTTCCTAATTATCCTCTGTATTGGGTCCCACATCGTTGCATTATTTCTGGACTAGCTAGTTGATTTGCTGACATTTTCCCACCACGTAAAAAACTGAACACATAACTTAATATTCATACATGTTAACTATACAATGACCCTCATTACTGATGTTTGTTTCTGAGGTTTTTGATCATATGAAGTCAGAATTTCTCTCCCAGCAAACAGTCTGACAAAGAAACGTGATGTAAATGTCATTGCCTGTCACACACTGACAGTGACCATACAACGCAACACCTGCCAACCATCACACGACTCAGTTTACTGTAGCATGATTTTGAACCAGCTGACCCCACAAACCACACACACACACACACATGCACACACACACACACACACACACACACGCACACACATACAGGGTCATGAGAAGGAGGAACATTATTTACATTGGTTGTTTCTCGTTATGAGGCGAGTATTAGAGGGCAGTCACATGCCGTGTGGTGGTGTGACTTTTTGTTTCAGATAACAGTAAAACATGCGCCGGCTGACGTCTCCAGTTTAGCTTTAGATGATTGGGTTTAAAAAGTTTCACATGGGGCGAAGTTGTGAGTGCAAGCTTATTTATATCTTTTTCTAAGTCGGTACGTGTAGTTCTAACATTGTTCTTGGCTCTCTCTGTATGAATTCATGTGATACTTTTTGGAAATGTAATACTATCATCTGGCTACGTACATGAACCCCCAAACTATGTCTGTAGGGGCTCTACGCCACTGTTCTGATGGTGTAAAGTTTCTCTACATTTAGTCAGAGTCACATACTCACACATACATGCTTGGGGCCCCCTGGCTGCAGTTGAGAGGTGTCAGGTTGTCCTCTTCTTTCTCAGTGTGCCTGTGAGGGAAGGGAAAGGCAAAAGGCAAAGGCGGTGAGCTCCAAGGAGAGAGTGGTGTGAGGTGGGGGTGTGTCTGCGAGGGGTGGGATCAAATTATTTTATTGAGAGATCTAGAGCACATATTTTTCCACTGAGCCTCTTGGCCGACCTGTACATTTCCCGCTCGCGGTAACCCTCCCACAGCACACCCCCTAATCCCCGCCTCAGTCACACCATCACACCCACCTCCAAACTTCCCCTGGCCACACCTAAACTGCTAACTCAGGTGGCACAGTCCAAATTTAGGGTCCACCTGTTGCCTGGTGGAGGAGGATTAGGCTTTGTTGTGTGCAACAGGGGGAAGGGTTTGTGTGGAACGGGGTGAGCTTTGGTGTGTGTGACCCCTTTGGCATGCGCTCTGAAATAGAAAGGGATTTATGGATGTTGGGAAGACAGACAATGGCAACCAGAGTGACAGAGACGAGCCCCTCTTCGCTGGCCATGAGAAGTGTTGAGTCATGGCTGGTGGTGCTGGTGGTGCTGGCAGACTCTTGGGTTCGTCTGAGGTCCAGCACCTGTGAAACTATGTAACCTCTATTATTTTAAGTTTCGGAGCTGATAGCATCAGAGAAGTTGTAGCTGGAAATCTTGCACCTCACGAGCAAAGAAAAAGAGTGAAATACACCACATTCTTGTTGTGAGGTTATTCAAATTTGTCTCTTTTTTGTATCCACACAACTGAGTTTATCATTCTTTACAAGGGCAGCACACATAATATAACAGGGCTCATAAAACTGGATAAAATTTGGGCTCAGCAAACCTCCTGCACATGATTTCCAGGGAAATTGTTGATTTAAACAAGAATCTTCAACTATAATCACACCTCTAGCACTCCTACACCTCATCTCTTTGGCCCCAAAATAAAAAGCCAGACCCCCTTGACTGAAAGACCCCCTTGGTTCTGTGTTGCACGGTCTTCTTCCCGCACACATGCTCTCTCCTTTTGCCTTCAGCCAATGGTAGTTAAGGTCAAGAGAGCTTCCTGCTTGCGTCTCGACCTCTGTTGCAGGACCTCAAGATCAGTCAAGTGGGCCTCTCTGGAGCTGCAGCCTCACCCTCTCCTCCCCTCCCTCCCCTCCCCTCTGGATAGAGGCGTGCACGTGGGTGTGCGGGGGGTGTCGCTCTATCCCAGCTGGACGGACACAACACAAACTTCAAAGAAGGGAGGACACCCTGCAGCACCGGACGCACCAGATTAATCACTTCGAGCTTCTCTTTTGGATTCTACTTCTTCTAAAGTGCTAAAGGTTTAAGTCCGGTTTTGTTGTCCTTTTGGGGGAGTTTCACGTGTCTCCTTTTGGCACCAGACGCATCTGTCACCAACTGCTATTGGGTGTCTGGAACTGCCAAAGTCATGCCAGCCGGGTTTCACCAACTCGGGGGGGAGGTAAATTTCTTTTTTTTTTCTACAGAGCTTTTCACAGCTCATAAATATGGCTGTGATTGCTTTTTATTCCCAAAAAAGTTGTGTGATGAATTATGCGGTGTAAGAAAAGCTTTTATTTTTCTCTGTGCGCATTTCTTTGCTCAGTGTGTATTTTTATTTGGAGAGATTTTACGCACAAGTGTATCTCTGTTATACACCAAAACTCTTAGAGAAATTGCAAAAAAAAAAGGTTTAAAATGTGTTTAATAATTGCCTGTTTCAGCAGGGAGAGACATTAACATCAGCCTCGATCTAAAGGGACGTTGGCCCTTATTTAGTTTCTGAGCGTTGACCTTGACAAGGCAAATATGTGAGTTTACAGGTCAGAGCTCAGTATTGTGGGTTTTGTTAGGCCATCTAGTTGGACTGGTTCCTTTTCAGTGCACTCATAAACAATGGCTGTCTTGTATGCTACCTCCAGACAAAAACCATTTCTAGGCCAGATGGATGTAAGTGTCTGTTTTAAGTGTTATTCCTCTGATTGTGGACAATTCATTCTCACCATATGTTTGAAACAAGAGGATCCGGACTGTTATCTGTGATGCCATCAAGAAACAATTCCCGAAGCTGCTTCCTTGCCAATAAACAGGAGACTGACTGTGGACTGTCTGTATCAGGGCAGGTTCCAGGGATGTGGGAGAAGCTTAGAAGTTTTGGCTTCGATGTAAGATAAATCTCTTAAGCATGAAAACTCAAACAAAGCAAAAAGCTGACACATTGTATGAGCTTCCCCTTTTAGTGCCAAGGTTTTTTTTGTTTTTTTTTAAAAAGATACCACAAAAAAGACTTAAATAAAGCTTGAAAATTGTACTTATAAAACTGTACCAGATGATACTTATGTCTTCATGAATGAATCTGTACTTGCTTTTGAAAGCTGTAAGAAATAATAGAAGTCCACATTTCTATTATATCTTACAGTTTGTTAAAAGCAGGTACCGCTTCATTCATTATAAGCGACGAGTAACCTGCACGTTTTCGTGAAATGGGGTTAACATGGAGTGCAACAGAACATAACTGGCTGCTTCTGATGTTTTACCTTTTCTGCAAGGACACGTGCACAGACGTGCGCGCAATCACAAACACACACCCTTTTGTTTTGGTGCATGAATACTAAACAGCCCTTATTTTGAGACTCAACACAGCAAGGTCGAGTCACAGCGTCACAGACTCAAACAAACTTAGAGTAGAATAAAAATGAAAACAACAGAATGGAAAGCTGAATACATACAAAAATACTTTTAGATGTTTTGTCATTATATTGGGTAAATTATCCAAATAGTAAACATTAGCCAAGTGTGTATGATCTGTAAAAACATCTTTCTATATTTGGGGCCAAACATCACTTTAAAACTTGAAAATTGTGAAAAACCCACATCTGTCACATCTGTCAACTTTTCAAGAAGCCTTGTTATCACCACAGTGTCTTTTTCTTCTCATTCAGCAGCTTGAAAGAGTTCATAAGCCACAAACTTGTAGACTGAAGCCCTAAAAAAGCATAAAAATGACTAAATAACCATGAAATCACTGTAAAAATCAGTTTTCAGCTTTTATGCCTCTAGCATCTTAATGCTAGGTAACCAATCTGCCAGTTATGAAATGGCTTAAACACAGTTCGCTGGAGGGGAGGATCTCAGCTCCCCAAGGTCGTCTTGTCTGTCACCGTGGAGACAGGTGCTTGTGGGGCCTGATGGGAAACTGGAGGGAAGTTAAAGTTGAGACGGGTGTCAGCAGTAAAGAAGCCAGTGAAGTCATTGACAATGAGATTGTCTCTCATCAGGATCACAGTTATATATAGTTGATATTAGTGGATAAAGGCTATGAATGTGTGTGTGTGTGTGTGTCCGTGAGTGTTGAACTCTCAGTTGTCCACCTAAGCTCACTTATAATTTGTCACTGTTATCTTTACAAAAACAATTCTCAGTATTACTCACTGTTCTGAAAATAGTGTTGTTTTAATGTGTGTGTGTGTGTGTGTGTGTGTGTGTGTGTTTCTACTCCAGACAGTGACAGGAACCCTTGCTCTCTCAGTCTTCACCGCTGTACTGGGATCTCTGGAGTTTGGGTACAACATCGGTGTCATCAATGCACCTCAGAAGGTAAGATTGATCACTAAAATAATGTTCAAAACCATCCAATAGTAACAGAAGCCAATCTCCATTAAAAAAAAGAAGCGTTTAAAAGAATTGCAGAAGTAAGATGCAGGAGCCTCACACACTGACATTTAACATGACGTCAACAAGTCTTTTACAAGTTTACAAGGTGGCATGTTTAAAGACACAACATCTTGTGATGCTGCTTCAAATAATATTTGGAACATAAACTTGGAAGAGGGGACCAATCCCAGGCGTGGGAAATAGGAGATCTGTGTGATGCGTAGACAAACACTTGCTGTTCAAGAGGGCAAGTCTGTTGTTGTGGGAAATAGATATTTCTGTCTGTTTTATGTCACATTTGGACAGAAACATGCTGCTGCACACGTATAAGAAGCCATTAAACATTGCATATACTGTATAGATATCTATATCTACATATATCCATCCATCTATCTATATAGATCTATCTATCTATCTATCTATCTATCTATCTATCTATCTATCTATCTATATCTATATATATATATATATATATATATATATATATATATATATATATATATATATATAATATCTATCTATCTATCTATCTATCTATATATATATATATATATATATATATATATATATATATATATATATATATATATATATAGATATAGATATATAATATCTATCTATCTATCTATCTATATAGATAGATAGATAGATAGATAGATAGATAGATAGATCTATATAGATCTATCTATCTATCTATAAAGATATATATATATATATATATATATATATATAGAGAGAGAGAGAGAGAGAGATGGACATATAGATATAGATATATAGATATATAGATAGATCTATATAGATCTATCTATCTATCTATAAAGATAGATATCGATATAGATAGCTAGATACAGATATATATAGATAGATAGACAGATATAGATATAGATATAGATATATAGATATAAATATAGATATATATATATAGATAGATAGATAGATAGACAGAGACACATGATTCTGAAAACCTGACTTGCTCAGCCCATAAAACGTTGCTCCTCATATTGCAGGCACATCTGGTCTTCCAGTATGGAGGAATGCTTGAGTACTACATGTGAGACACGTATCAAGATGATTTATGACTATATGTATACAGTATGTACTGTATGTGTCTTACTCTTTCATAAATACTGAAAAACGTATGTCGGTACAGAAATGCATCGCAAAACGACTAAATATAAACTAAACTCTGTTGCTTAGCGTGTTGGAAAGTGTTTCTTGTTTTCTGACTCAGCTGCTGGTATTCAGGCATCACCTTGACTCTCAACATCAAACGTGACTCAGCTGACGTAGTTTCACAGTGACACTAAAACCAGAAGAGACGCCGAGCTGTTTGCATGACATTTTGAGATGGTTTTGTTGGTCATTACAATAGAATTGTTTAAAAGCTACAGAGTGTTGGTTTTACTGTTACCTAAAGATTATCCCTTCATCATGCATGATACGCATATTCAGTTGTTTTTTACATTAAATATTATTATCAATATTAGAGCCGATACAATACCTGAATTTCAATATAAAAATGATACAAATACCCTAATTTGAGAAAATATGAGCATGTTCAGAGAACAATACTACAAATTTGACCAGACATTCAATGCTAGCTTTCAGTACTTGACAGCTTTAAATACTTTGACATATTTTACTAACACATTTTAGTTGGTACCTAAAAAGTATTGAGTAAAAGTAAAGAGTAAAGTTCAATACTCATGACTAGATGTGAATAGGATGTGTTAAATCCAGAGATTTTGCCAAAAAACAGCATGCATGGCAAGTAAATCCTCCTCTGATTAAAAAAGGTGAATTGAGTTTTTTTTTAGTTCTTTAAACTTTTTATTTTTGTGCACTTGCACAGTGTCCTGGGATATTTAAAATACGGTAATATATTTTAAATATCAATTATTAGTTTCACAAGCCCTGAAGGTAAACGCTATTTCAAAAACTCTTTAAATGTAACATGTTAAACATTTAAATGTAACAATAAAACATTTAAAAGTAACTTTTAACATGTTTCTCGTGCAGATCATCGAGGCGGACTACAATGAAACATGGGTGCAGCGGTACGGAGAGCCCATCCCCACAGGGACCCTCACCTCCCTCTGGTCCCTGTCTGTGGCCATCTTCTCCATTGGGGGCATGCTCTCCTCTTTCTGCGTGGGGTTCCTGTCTGAGTGGCTGGGCAGGTAGGATGTCACACACCCCAGTTTAAGTATTTTCTACTGGAACCTGCACGGTGCATAAACACAAGCTTTGAGATGCAGCAGGCGTCAGCTGATTAATCCTATATTTTAAATGTGGAATTTTAGGTTCAGGTTTGGATGTTGAAGCAAAGAAAGATCTTCTAACAATCCAAAATCTATCCTACAATGTGTTTTTGCATAGAGATGAATCAGAAATTCACTTATTTATCTTACTTCTACTTGAACAAAACATTTCAACCAAACAGCAGAATGTTTTAAAAGTCTTATGTGGTTCCCAACCAGAGGGTCAGGATCCCCCAAGTAGGTAACAAGGTAAATCCGGTATAGTAAGAAAATTCACAGGAGAGGAAAGCCAAAAAATGTCCTATACGAAATATATTTTTTTCAAATGAAAGTTAATCTAATCTTGGCTTATTTCTTGTGAGTTATGAAATAATATTTTGTCTTTTGGTCTCTAAAAATGACTCAAATAACTACTTTTTGGTTGATTTGGTCATATCTCATAAAACATATGACAAGAAAAAGACTTTGGGAACCACTGGTCTTATGTAAGGGAATTTATACATATTTGTCTATTTTGTTTGAACATATTGTAAAATTAAAGCTTCTAACTGCTTCATCCATGAAGTCTTTGGGGAGGCAGTAATGAGAGTCAAGCACTCACAAACTCTACATGCATCATGTCACAGTCTGATTCACTTGTGCAGAAACACACAATGAGGACAATGCAGACAACTTACTGTTGGACAAAAACTTAAATGCACTGTGTCACATCTGAATAACCTCAATAACTGGCATATATAAAATGGACCCTGTCGTCCAGTCTTAGTCATTCAGGGGGAAACTCTACCCAGGATGTTACTCGTCGACCCAATTTCCCGCTGTAACCTGAGCTGGGATGCAAACTGGACTACAGCCCACAGCTTTACTGACTAAAAGGGGATCTTGGCTGTGGAGCGGTGGGGGGTCGGATTGGGCGTTGAGCTCGAGTGCACTCAGGACAAGGTCTTCCGAAAAAAGCAGCGTTAAAGACAGCAGGAGCTGCGCGACCTCTGAGGTCAAAGCGATTTAGATGCAACTCAAGTCTCCTGTGCACAAAGAGTTCCTCGTTAACAGTAGCTCTGACTGTTTGCTGGGAGACACTAGAGTTTAAAGTGACAGATGTGAGCACAGGCAGAACAGTAAGCAGTGCTGTTAAAAAAAATATTCTGGAGGTTATTACAATTATCTTGATGTTGATAATTAACTTTTAAATGTAGGTGGCCCTCAGTGATAACCATAGTAACAGGAAAATATGTGGGAAGCATACCTTTTTGGCACGATTTGCAATGATCAGGGTCCAAAAATAACTTCAGATGAAATGGAGTGATGCCAAAGTGCAAGGTGGACTATATTAAAGTCCATTGCTTCACTGTGTGAATCATAATTAGGTTTCCCTAAACGGTTAGTCAGCATAAAATATTTGCTGACCTTCTCTTCCTGCATCCACTTTTTTGTTCTATCTGTGCCTTCTACAACATTTTACATTTTATAAATAAAGAAACATTTCTGTTTTCAGTCAGGTTGAGCAGCCAACTTCAGTGTTTTTGTATGACACTGCCCTCTGGAGGCTAAAATGTCACAGATTTATGATGTGTGCACATCCAAAGGACCTTTGTGTAGACTATACTGTACATCTAACTACAGATAAATATTATAGTCAAAGCTGTTAATAATGTTCGTCTTTCAAATACTACAAAGTGTGTTTTTAGCATTCTATATATCAACTTTAGACAAACATCTTTCCATCTGTCGGTAAAAACTTTGTTTTGTCCTAATATTTACACTACTAGCAGTAATTTGTATGTTGATCATGATTTAATGCTGTAGTGATTGTGTAGCGAGTAGTGTTTTTTAAATGTATGTACTCAGAGTGTTTGTCAATGTCAGATTTAATATTTCAAATATAACTGTCATTAAAAAAGTGAAGGTATGTAACATCTGAGAAGTGAATGACTCCAACGATACCTTGTTTGTGTTTTTCCAGGAGGAAAGCCATGCTCATAAATAACTTGTTTGCCTTCATTGGTGGAAGTCTGATGGGGCTGGCCAAGCTCTGCAGGTCCTTTGAGATGATGATCCTCGGACGTTTCATTATCGGTGCCTACTGCGGTAAGAACCACACTTTTTTTGAATTTGAAAGTTGGCAGACTTATGTATGATTGAGAGTTTATCTGACTACATCTGGACATCTTTTCCATGCAGGTTAAACATACTGCTAACAATTATTTGCAGCTACTTTTTGTTGTGTTGCAGTCACTCATTTCCCTCATGCCTGATAGACAGTTTCTGACTCTCACCCAACTTTTTCTCCCTGCAGGGCTGGCATCAGGCTTGACACCGATGTACGTGGGTGAGATTGCTCCCACGAGTCTGAGAGGGGCACTGGGCACGCTGCACCAACTGGCTATAGTCACTGGTATTCTCATAGCACAGGTATGATAGTGCACCGTGATGTTTTTTTCTCTTCCTGTCTGTACAAGGACTGAAATAAACATGTGAAAACAGCATATGTGCACTTTTATTTGCCATAAAAACCACAACATGGCCATTTCTCAAAATCATATTGATGATTCTGGATCCTCAAACTTGCAGCTAATTTGTGACGAAACATCTTAAGATTAGTCAGAACTTGTTTTTGTCTCCTCCTTATCCTTCCATCCTCTGTTATCCTGTCTTTAACCATGAAACTCTACATACAAAAATACAGTGATGAGGCCTCTACAAGCAGAAAACAACCCAACCTAGATCTATTAAACCCATTCACAAGAACATCTTGAAGCTTTGCAGCCAATTTCTTTATGTCCATGTTCTATTATACCAACAAGGATAAGTGTTTCATGTTTTATATTAATATTTTGTAATAGTTTTTTCTGATATGTTTTATGTGAACTTTTAAAATCTTATTCCATCTGTTGTATCTGTCTCCTGTCTCTGGGCAGATCCTCGGTTTGGAGTCATTACTGGGCGGTGAGGACTTGTGGCCCGTCCTGGTGGGTTTAACTGTTGTCCCAACTGTACTTCAGATGGCTCTTCTGCCTTTCTGCCCCGAGAGCCCCCGGTTCCTCTACATCGTCCGCTGCCAGGAGCACCACGCAAAGAGTGGTGAGTGAAGCTGGAGTACTCCAGACTGGTCTTTAAAGTCCAACTGAATTTTTTTTGTCTACTACAGCATACATACCTGCTCTGTAAATCACTTGTCCTGTGATCTCCATTGAGAAGAAATCAGAGACCAAAGGGGGAAATTTACATTTTAAATTTGGTGTTTTCATGATGGTGCCCCCTAGTTTTGCATTAATTCAATCTGACTACATAGCTGGAGTTTTTATTTTGATACAGCAAATCAAAACTTGCATAAAGCCATAACGTGGCGTTCTATCATAGGCAGAGCAGACGGTCACACTGAGCCTGATAGTATCCTGCTACACAAGAGCCACAGAATCTGAACAACAACCCACATTAGCTTTCCTGCTAAAGTCTCCTTCTTATATCACTTACAAACATGAGGACACCTTAGCTTGTGGAATCAGCCGCCAAACAAACATTCACTGGGGAAAAGTGTACCGCTAACATCATTTAGCAGGCTGGATAGCTAATTAGCTGCTCAGCTACAGCCCATTAAACAGCATGTAAACATACCTGCAAGTGCCACTTCTGACCTGTTGGATGCTGGTTTGGTCATTGCTCTTCATGACCAATGACTCCATGACTTGTAGCTACAGCAAATTTTTGTTTACTTTATCTCCGTTCAGTATAGTGCAGCACTTGTAGCCTACCAGCTAATGTCAGTCAAACACACCAGCCAGCCAGCTGAGACAAAAAGGCACATTTCTGATATTTCCCCAAAGACCTTTTTTTTAAAAAAAAAAAAAAAAAAAAAAAAAAAAAAAATTGATAATAAAAAACTATTAACAGTATATTTAAAAATATATACTGTTTTACTTTTACTCAATCTCGGACAGCAGACACACAGAATCTGTGAAATAAAAGGATGCTATTAATGAAACATGATGTTATTTTTCTTATTTATTAATAAGGTTAAATCTACCAAAATCTAATCTATGTGACTAGAATCTAAGGGACGGTTGAATGTTTCACCAATCAGCTCATACAGAAGGTCAACAACTTATATTTCATAGATTTAACTATGACAGTTGAATCGTGCTTCACAAGCTACACAAGGAGACACCCTTTTGACACTTTCAGAATCTTTTTCTCGCTGTAAAATATGACTGTTGTTCAAAAAGAAAGGCTGAGATGAGTTTGGATCAAAATGTGTATTTGTTGGTTCTACAAACCTCAGAAGACATTTGACATGAGGCTGAGCCAGTAAGGGTGGATTTCTATTCTGGGGTGAACTAACCCCTTAAAAAATCAGTCAGATTTACAACACTACGTAATCACTACAGTACAGTATCTTGCTATTTGTACTTAAGCACTCTTGGGTCACCTTATGTAACATTTATGGAGCTGATTGTACTAGAACAAGTGTCTTGTAAGATCTTAAGATACCCCTCTTAACAAATTAGGGCCTCTCTGTGGCCTTCAGCATGATTTGTCTTCACTTCATGGGTCTAAAACTCAAACAGATTCTCAAACTTTAAAAATACACAAACATACCTACAGCATATCTTGATTCTTACTCCTCACATCCCTCCCTTTTGCAGGCCTGAGAAGGTTGACAGGCAGGCCGGAGGTGGGGGACATGCTGGCAGAGATGAAGGAGGAGAAGAGGAGGATGGACATGGAGAGGAAGGTGTCCATCCTGGAGCTCTTCCGCTCTCCGCTCTACCGCCAGCCCATCATAATTTCCATCCTGCTGCAGCTCTCCCAGCAGCTGTCCGGAGTCAATGCAGTGAGTTGAGGCTATTTTTGCATCATTGTATGAGTGTCTAATGACAACAATACACCTCACATGAAGCCCCAAAAAAGGAAATCCGTGAAAAACGAGAAATCAGTGATATCAGTAATATTGACATAAGCTAATCTTGTTTACTCCTCTGCACAGATTTTCTACTACTCCACCAGTATCTTCATGAAGGCAGGAGTCCAGAGTCCAATCTATGCCACCATAGGGGCTGGCGTAGTGAACTGTGCCTTCACTGTGGTCTCGGTCAGTAATCAAACTAACACGCTATCCACTTGGCTTTTTGATGTGCTCCTCCTTTATTGCAAAATTATTTAATTATTCAGGCAGTGTTCAGTCTTTTTAAATATCACTTTTATAAAGTTTACAGTTCTGCTATGTACCAAAGTGTCTCTATTACTGTTTAACATTGTTATCAAATTGCAAATAAGATAACAGACGAGGTTGGTCACCCAACATTCCTGCATCACAAATAGGCCAACATTGATAAGACAGGTCAAGATGTTTCAATGTCACTTAATGGGTCAAGAAACATGTTTTACAACTCAATTATTTTGACATTGCTGCTTTTTTTCTTCCTAATCATGGAGAAAATATACTTTTAAAATCATATTTCAGTACACCCTTGGTGAAGTTGTATGATAATATCTCTCTGAGTCATTTGTTTATCTGAAATAGGATAGCTCCACTTTGCTAACCTATTCCGCTCCTATAAACAGCTCTTCCTGATTGAGAGGATGGGTCGGCGGACGCTCCACATGCTTGGGCTGGGTGGGATGTGCATCTGTGCCATCATCATGACCGTGGCTCTTGCCTTATTGGTCAGTCTCCCAAAAAGATGCAAATGTTTGGTACTATTACAGATAATTCCCAGTTTCTATGAACACCTGAATCTTGTCTTCTTCCACCTAACAGGACAATGTTCCTGCGATGAGCTACGTCAGCATGCTGGCCATCTTTGGTTTTGTGGCCTTCTTTGAAATTGGTCCGGGCCCCATCCCCTGGTTTTTTGTCGCTGAGCTGTTCTCTCAGGGTCCAAGACCGGCTGCCATGGCTGTGGCCGGCTGCTCCAACTGGACTGCCAACTTCATCATTGGCATGTGCTTCCAGTATGTTGCTGTGAGTATTTTTTTTTTTACCTTTCCTAATGAGGTCCTATACAACCATGAAAGTAGTCCACCAATGATTTAATTATCTTGATGCTGGCTCCAATTTATATGGCTTAAGTAAAAAATTTGTGCAGTAGACAAATATCTCAGCTTCAATCAAGTGTAGTTCTAACAATTTCCGCAAAATGCCAAAGCTAGCATGGTTCTAGGGATGGTAACGTTGGTCTGTCCACTACTTTAGACAGAAATGTCTCAATTACTGGTTGGATTGCTGTTAAATTTGGTAAATACATTCATGGTGCCCAGAGGGTGAATCTTAATGACTTTTGTAATCACCTGAAACTGCCTGTAGCGCCACCATGAGGTTGACATTTTTTGCTTTGAGTAAAATGCCTCAACAACTATTGGATGGATTATCATGAAATTTGGCACAGACATTCACGCCCCCCTCAGGATGAATTTTACGAACTGGTGATCCTCTGACTTTTCGTCTAGTGTTATCATTAGGTCTGTTTGGTTTGTGTTTACTGCTAATTAGCAAACGTTAGCATGCTACCATTGATTTTTTTTAATCGTGACTTCCTCCCATCCTTCCCCAGGATCTTTGTGGGCCATATGTCTTCCTGATCTTCGCAGCACTCCTCCTCTTCTTCCTCATCTTCACATTCTTCAGGGTGCCAGAGACACGGGGCAAGACCTTCGACCAGATCGCAGCAAATTTCCACCAGCGCTCGCCAGGAGGAATGATGGATATGGACTTGGACCTGGACAAGCCCAGCACCGAGCTGGACTACTTGGGAGAGGAAAGCATTAACTGAGAGTCCCGGCCTGAAGGAGGGAAGACAGGCTGGCAGACATAGATGGGACAGCACCACTTGGGGTGAACTGTGTATAAGGGCTTTACTCCAAAGTTTCATTTTCTGACATGTATATTGAGGTCTATTGTCATGTTCTTATAGATTGCGGTGCCAAAGCAGTGTTAAAGGTGTGTGACAATTTGAGTGGAGGATCATTTTTGGACTGTCCTGTGCTGGTGCCACTGCAATACAAGGTTAACGGTTATGAATTAAGCCTTAAAGAGAAACCTGTGGATTACAAGTTGACTTCTGTAGTTTTAAGGAATAAGGTGCACATAAGTGTCTTGACTGTTGAGGCATTAACTGCCAATGTGGTAGGATTTTATTCCATGGTGATGTACTCGGTTGCAATATTGACAGACAGGAGGTGGTGAGACTTTGGAATTCCTGCACTTTATCTACAAAGACATCCAAAGTTTTCAGAGCTTGAATGTTTAAAGAAAAACTGTAGAATAAACAGCCATGGAGTTGAGCATGCTTGCCTATTTTTTTTACTAAAGCTGGGAACACTCTTGAAGACGTGTTAAACAAGAGACAGCACATCCAGATCTACACAACACCTACATGATCATATCCTGATTTGTAAAAATGCAACGATGATGTAATTGTAATGGCTCTAACTGGTCTAAAGTTTGAATCCTAACTCTCTTTACGTTACACAATAACTAGCGCTGGGTATCAAGTGGATACTTTTTGGTAATGACCAAACTATCAAGTACCAGAAGCTGCTCAGATTTTGTAATCTTCACATACTCTTGAATCTTATTTTGTCAATTTGAGGCAAAGTTCTGGTATAGCTGTTCAATCTTTGAGGGAAAAAAAAGAAACAGCCTTCAAGCTTTCATTTTCAAATTGAGTTAAGTTGTGTAATATGTTCCCAGCTTAAGTAAAAGGCAAGTGCCAATACAAAGTATTTTTCTGATCATGAGTAACTCATTGCACAGCCTGCAGAAATGCTACTTTAAAGAAACAAAAATCTATTTTACTACGTCATGTGTACATAGTGTGTGTTGGTTGTCGATATAAAGTTTAAAATGGTATGAGGGTCTTCTTTATGCACTCCAGTAGGTGTTTGGTTTTATAAACAGAAGCCCAATTTACTAGACTAGAGCAAGATGTGCAATCACAAGGGCTGCCTGTAAAAGAGATCTTCTTGTAGATTAATTTTGTATCACACAGGTATCATGTTTGTGTATTTTTTTTTTCCTGGCATCTGTTGTGTGCTGTTTGCCATCTGTTCTTTAAACGGTGTGTATCACCACCTTCTGAAAATTTGTATGGAGATTGTTCAGAGAGAATTTGTATAAAGAGTGATTGATGCCGTGGTCATGATGTGACTAAAAGATGTACTGTAAATACTGAAAAAAAGGCCTCCACTAATTACTGACTAGTGCTGCACTGTTAGCTTATATATTCCAAGTAATCCAGTTTAAAAAAAAACAAAACAACAAACACAGTCAAAATGCAGCATCTTATTGGTATCAAGTCATTGTCAGACATGAAGAAATATAGACTGAATCCTGAGATTTGCAAACATGATTTATTAATTAGTATTTTTAAGTACTGACATTGCACATATTCCCCTCCAAAGAAAAGCACACACACAAATAAAACAAAGAAATAAAGTTTCTTTTCATCAATCCATCCTGAACTGAGGAAAATGAGTAGGTTTTAAGAATTGATCGAGGTGGTAACAGAACTAAACTGACTCCCTTAATGCACCACCAACCTCACACCTGCTTGGTTTTCCCCTCTTCAACCAAATTAAAAAGTTAAATAAAAATCAAGGCTGGTTCCTCTAGTAAACTACTTGATGTGGCCCATCTTGTCAATTAAAGAAAAATGTTTTTAAAGGGGGGTTGGAATAACTGGGCTACCAAGCAGATCATCCATTCTTTCCCATTTTTCTTTTAAAAAGATGTACTTTTACATTTCTAAATATGTTCCCACCACCCACCTGTATCCCCTTCTTCCCTACCCCGTCCCTCTCCAAACGTCAGTGTCTAGACAACACATGACAAGATGGGAGGGGGTGAAGGGGGGTCTGAGGGATGACAGCGAGACAGGGTGGGTTGGAGGATGGGGGAGTGCAGGGAGGGGAGAGCAGTGCATGTGTTCTGAAATAGGTCCAGTTCTTCAACCCTTGGACCTATGAAAAACAAACAAAAAAAAAAGGAAATAAAAAAAACGCAAGAGACACAGGGATTGACAAAGAGACAGTAAAGAAAACGGACATTAAAATACAAAAAGACAAATCTGAAAACAATTTCAGTCCAGGTTCCCAGAGTCTGAGATTTCACTCAGTAATGTTCCCTGGATTTAAAAAAAAAAAAAGACCAAACATAAGTGGACAAGTCCTGAAAGACTGCATAAAACTATCCCTTTAATACGATCCCTCCACCTTAAATCCATATACAAGAAACCTTAACCAAACTGCCCGTTAACGTCCGTCATTTAGCCCTCTATGAAAGCCAGCCAGTGAGGCACCTTTAGCACAAGTTATGTCACCCTACACCCTCACGTCTCCCACCCCGCCTGACCCAGTGTTGCACCACTTTAGTGTGGGGTCCCACCTCTTGCCAAGGGTAACATGACTGTTTTCTTGCGAGCGTCACTCTGTTGGTGCCGGGACTGTTGTGGCAGCTTCCTGCTGCGGGGAAGAAAACAAGTCACTTGTGATTGTATCAACACAACCAGTCAAGAAACAGAAATCATGTAAAGATCAGAAAATTGCCATTTTAGCAACTTACCTCGGGTGATTTTGGTGGTTTAGGGGAAGTTCTGGGGGAGGACTTTGGTGATTTGGATGTGGATTTCAGGTCAGCTTGCTTTGAGGTCGGAGGAGGGGTACCAGGCTCCGATGCAGACTTCTCTGTATCGTTCTACAATATGCAGAAACAAAGAAATAGTTTAGTGTTCAACATGAAAGTGTTCAGAGATCATCTGTGTAGTAAAAACACACATCAGTATTTACATTTGTTTAACTTTTTGGACCCACAGATTTGCATGGCTGCCCAAAGGAAACAATGTTTAACAAAAATGTTAAAAATTATAACCTGAACACTGATTCTAGCCGTGTCCCATCACCCCATTTTGTACAATACTAGACTACCGACTTCACACTGCACTCACAGACTGCTAACAGTTAAACTCAGGTCAGTGTCTTGATTGGCTACATCAAACCCATGATTCCAAGTGACGAAGCTGCTTTTCAGCAGAGAAGTGAGTAACGTTAGGTGCACCGAACGCCATTAAAAAAACAAAAAAAACAAACCCCCCACCGACAATTTAACATGATTGGTGATGGATCACTTGTTAGTCATTTAAGATACATTTTTACTGAAACAAGTCCACATTTACATACAAAATATGTGCCAATTTAAACAATTCCTGTTTTAAAGTTGTGTATTTTTTTATACAGGAGTTTGGTAAGAGCGTTGTTAAGACTGTTTAGTTGGGCCGTGCTTTCAGCGCCTTCAGCAGACACCCCCAGCATTTCAGAGCAGAGAATATGCTTATTCTTCCATGATTTTGAACCCTTCATTTAGATTTTTCTCTAGTGTGACAAACTCAGAACACGATTATTGCTTTACACAGACTAAAGAAAATGTCCACTGTAGGTTCTGTGTTACTCATGAATACCAAACTGCTGTAGTTTAATACAGAATAAATCACACTCACTTTAGAGGTAGAGGACTCAGAGTTCCTTTGTCTACGTCGTCTCGACTGGCGCCGTTGTTTTTTCTGGTCTTGGCCCTCAGCTGCTTCTCCGTTGGTCTGGGGGGCTTCAGAGGCCTCCGTCTGCTCCCGGGTCTCCTCTGGAGCAGCTGCCTGCTGGCCCTCTGTTGGCTCATCAGTAGCTGAATTTGGGCGGAACGGCCTGCGGATCCGAGGACAGAGTATATCAAATAAGCTTTGCATTTGTGGAACCACAATAAACACAAAATATAGGCAATGATGTCAAGTCACCTGCGGTATGGGCGCCAGAATCTACGCCGTGGTGGTCGCTGCGTTTGATTGCCTTCTGCAACTCCGTTCTGTTGCTCTTCAGCTTCCCCCTGACAGAAAAAAAAACAGACAAAACTTAAATCTGATATGACACAGAACAACCTCATCCTCAGTTTTCTGCTTCATTCTAAGCTCCACACGATGTTTTCTCCCTCATACTTCTGCTTACATCTTGTCCCTCCTGCCGTGGTCTGCGGGGCCTACGACGGCGCTGCTGAGGTCTCGTACCATCGTTCTCCCCTGATCCCTCGCCCTCAACAGAGGGGGCTTGGCCATCAGCCGGCTTGCCCTGGTCGCCGGGCCGAGGGTTGCGGGGGAAGAACCGTCGACGGAAGCGGCGTTTGTTCGGTGCGTAACGGCTGCCTTTGACTGGAATACCGCCAGGGCCGGTCACATTTGCTGCTTCGGAGCCCTGTGGGACATCAAAAAAAAAAAAGAAAGAGAGGGGAGGGATTTAAGATCAGCGGACATTTGTTGCAATAATCACATTATTGTCAAATTGATTTCACAACTCTCACCTTAGTTGCTTCAATCACATCAAACTCCACAACCTCCCCGTCTCCCACGCTGCGGAGGAATTTCCTAGGATTGTTTTTCTTGATAGCAGTCTGAGGAGACAGATTAAGCATCAAAAGATGGTACTAATCCATAAAACATTAAGTCCCTTAATTTCCCCTCACCTTACCTGATGAACAAACACATCCTCTTTGGTATCATTCCTGTGAGGAAATAAAACCTGATTAAAAGCAAACTCTGCTCACAGGGATTTAAACCATTGATTTAATTCAACCACTGCTACTAGAAACCTGATTGTGCACTCAAGTCGTAGTGACGTAGGTCATTAAAGGGAACATAGTACCTGTTTATGAAGCCATATCCGTTACGTACATTGAACCATTTCACTGTGCCTTGCACCAAGGTGGCTGCAACAACAGGTAGCACACAATTATAAAGTTATATATCTAGACAATAAAAGGCAAAGAACATAATATACTCTTATCTTGCTTGTATTAGTGGCAGATCTGCTAACAAGAAGAAATGGGAGCGCAGTGGGTCAATCATTAACAGTAAGACTTTGAAACCAGGTCTACACTAGGTCAAAAGGGAGGGGCTGCAAAACAAGGATACCCGTTTTTCACCTCGGAAAAAAAAAACCCCTGAAACTTTTTCATCTTCCTCATGAAGCAAAAGCAGTGAGTGGTTTCTTTTATTTATTTATTTATTTTTTTAAAAAGCACCTGATCGCATTTAATTGGTTCATTTGCTTCTCACAAATGATTTGCACCTGTGTGAGAGCGCGTGCACGTCCTGCTTGGAGCGCGTGGCAGCTGATAAAGACAAAATTTAGATCATGTGTTCACATTCTTAATACAAAAATAATACAGATTCATCCTGTTTTTCCCATTTAAAAAGGAGAACTCATAAAAAGTTGAATCCATTAAACTCCAGATGAGCGCAAACATGTAGAAACACATTCATGTCCAGGTGACCTTTTTTTTTAAAAAAAAAAATTAAACTAACTTTTCAGCTCTGTGGCTCTGGAGCTGATGTTTAGTTTGTGGACGCATTGGCGTCATTGGTATAAATAGTTGCGCCCCACAAAACCCACGCGTAAAACACCTGACACGTGTTGCTGCCAAAAACGAAACTCACCACGGTGTCAACCAAAGAAGTGATAATAATGATTGATAATCATTTGTCGATATTAAAATGAGTGACAGCCTGTAGTTTGGACAACAGACAACCAACACAGTCACACACATGAAGAAGCTTTACGTTCCTGAGACAATATCAGTCAACTTTACGCAGCAACAACACAGTCTGTATAAGTCGCTCATCCATAAGACGCTCATGAACGCGAACTGGTACAATCAATGGACCATGATGACTTTCTACACCCACCTATGACTTTCCTCTCCGGCTGAGGCTTGTCTTCCACCGGTGCCGATGGTGGAGCGCTCTGCGCCTCGGCGTCGGTCATGCTCGCTTGTCGGTTTATTACACTTTCACTCCTGGTGTCCCCCTCCCTCCTGCTCTTCCCGAAAGTTTCTATCCGACACGGCTAAGTTTTTATCCCGACATCCCCTCTGTTTCCCGGACGAAAGCCGCGCCCTCATTGGTTTCAGGAGAGCCCGAGGCGGAGTGTGATTGGCTGAGCGCGGCCGGCAATTGGGAGGGAAAAATTGACAGGTGGAGGGCAGGTATGACTAGGAGGAGCCTGATTTTATAACGGGAGAGGGTGTGTTGTTTTTTTCTCCAGGATGTTATCATAACGGTACATATTAAACAGGAGCACAAAGCAATAATCAGTTTAAAATTATTGTGTGTTTATGATAAGCCTTAACAGTTTATTTTAGTGGTTGTGAAAGACAAACAATCATACAGACAAGACATTGAATGCCTCATATCTCATGCTTGATTTAACATCACATGGAACAACTATAGACTCCTTTAACTGAAATTATTATGCCTTTGGTGCAAATTTGACTCTAAACCTGTCAAAATATGTCTGCAAGACACTAGTCCATGCAATAATACCACAATTACATTACAATCATTCACTCACACCAGTGAGTGAGAAAAACAGTCTTCACAATAAAAAAAGATGAGAAAAACATGACATATTAACAGTTTTATCTGCTGCTAAGGTGATATACGAATGTTTTGTTATTTAATTGTAATCCAGTCAATGATAGATCTATAAATTACTGTTCTCTGCAGGATGCTGGTTTTGGCAACATGAGCAGCTCATGACTGTAACAGCTGGAGAGTTATTTGACTGGGTTTATTACAATAAATCAGACTGTTGTGCTAAAATTGCATGAGATGTATTTCAGTGCATAACAAGTCAGCTCCAATCTCACCAATTTGCACTTTCAGACATCGATGCTGCAGCACAAATATCCCAAAACATATTTGTGCTTGTTATATATAAATATTTTCTCTCTTTTTTGTCAGTTTTTGCTTTTTATTTGTTGTCAACAAGTCTTGACAACCTGTTGCTTTGGTTCATCAGACAAATGCAGCCAGTAGAGGCAGAAAACTGTGTGTGACGAGATGATGATGAATTATATTTGGATGAAAATCTGTCTGATGAGAATATGAAGTTGGGATAAAATATGATATGCTAAGTGAGAAAAAAATCTCTCACCAAGCAATTACATCATCGTATTAATACTGTATCATATTACTGGAAAAACTGATCTAATTTCCTTGCCTCAGTCCTCTTATGGTTTTCTGCTGCTCTGCACTGGATGAAGCTCCGACAACATCTGGATTATTAAATGAGCATTATATGATGATTATAATCTTTAAATAAATATCCCCTCTAACTTTTAAATGCCGGTTTCCCCCGAGAGCTGGCTTGCTGTGGTTTCATGGACTTTAATAATAAAATTTCAGCTGTCGTAAGATTAAGAAGGTAATTTCTGAATATTTATTCTGGGGGTTAACCGTGCACCACAAGCCTGAGCATATAGGTCATACCCCTCCAGTTTCAAACCACTACATTTAACCCAGCAGCTTTAAGAACTGCCAAGTTCATCAATAACATTTGCTGAGCACAGAAGCCTCCCTCAGTCTCTGAGCAGAAAAAAAACACATTAATTAATTAAGTGTAATTATAAGTAACAGAGGGAATTACAGCCAGTGGAAAGACACACAGTCAGGACGATAGCAAAGTATTCAAAGATATAGGGAAGATTTCTTTCACCATTTCACCATTTCTTAAGTTCACTGAATGGAAAGTCCTGTGCAAACCCTGATCATAGACTGTAAAACATAAACCCTGACCTGCACTCTCTGTATGCTGCATATGGAAGAGAAGAGCTCGTTTTTCCCCCTTTAATATGCAAGTAAAGACAGTTTCTACCAGATATGATGCGCTATAAATATGGTCTCAATATGGCAGCAAACTTTGTGGAGCAAAGTGAAATGAATAACAAGGAGATATAAGTGTTTTAGTGAGAAAAGCCTTAATTAAAAAGCACAGCTGAACATTTTTATTCATTACAGACGCCTGTGAACAAAACAAGAGATGTGTGGATGAATCAGCTGCGTACAGGGAGGGCTCCTCTCAGAAAAGTCAATAAGTTCAGGACAAGAGATGATCAGTACATGATGCACTAGAATGAAAAGTCACGCATGCGCACAGTGTGCTAAATTGCCGAGGTTTGCGATTGGATGAAAGTAACGTCAAGCCCCACACAGTTAGCCACGAGGAGACCGGAAAAGTTGCAACTTCATCTTCAATGTAAAAGTGTGTTTATGTCAATTAAGGGGGAAAAAGAGAATATTTCTGTGCACATTTAAGTCTTCAAGAACAAGACAGATTCTCTCTTCTGAGCTTTAAATTCAATCATAATAAGAAGACGTTCAACAATTAAACAAATAATTTTTTTTTTTAAAAACTCAGAACATCTACAGAAGACTCTTCCTTCCACCACTATGTTATACAAAATGCCTGTGAGGGTATCGAATCAAAATGGTCATATATCACATTCAAATGTTTACTCAAGCAAATAAAGTAAACCAGTATTAACAGCAAATTGTAGTACCTGTACTAAGTCAAATGAATCCAAAGCTCAGTTTTGTGCTTAAAATGTGAGTAAACAACCACCAATACTATAAATATACTTTTTATCTCTAATTGAAGCACATCTAAAACAGGTGAAACCAAAATAATGTTGTATACACTGTATACAAAACAAATTAAGTATTAAAAATGAAGAATAAAAAGCTTTCAGACAGTATCATAACTTTACATTACTTACATATATTGTGTCACATTGTACTCTGTATTAGAGCATGATCAATATAACAGCACAGTTATTGTCTGACTTTAGTTTATCACAGATATATCAGTATTGGTGTTTGCATCAGCCTTTATGTAACAAGGTGCAACATGTTGCCATTAGATGGTTTGTCCATCAGATAACGTGGTCACATTTTTTTTTTTTATAATAAGGGATCATTATCAAGAATGTTTTTTATGTTATGTGTTAAACATACATATCTGCTGTCAATCGATAGCTTATATAAGAAAAAAAAAGAAGAAATTAGAAAACAGACTTTATTCATCACAACTAATTCCATTTAATCACAGTCAAAATATTAAACATTGTAAATTGAAATTATAATCAGGTCTTGTGACAGGAAATATAAAATAGAAGGACAATGACAATAAAATACGAATAACAATTAAAAAGAAAGTGAATTATATATATTTTCAATTACCTTTACTATACCTATACTAATTACCTATACTGCAATATCACACATCATATTATACTGAGATTACATTTATATTCTGGAGTACGATGTAGCAAAATAACTGACATTAAAGGTGCAGTTTGTAGAATTTAGTGGCATCTAGCAGAACAGACTTGGCAGAAATGGAATATAATATTCATATGTATGTTTTAATTAGTGTATAATCACCTGAAAATAAGAATAGTTGTGTTTTACCTTAGTGTTACCTTAGAATGAGCCCTTTATACCTACATAAGAAGCAGGTCCTCTTCTATGGAGGCCGCCATGTTGCACCACCATGTTTGTACAGTAGCCCAGAATGGACAAACCAAATACTGGTTCTAGAGAGGGCCTTGAGTTTTTTGCAAGCTTCGCGGCCACTGTAGGTTCTGCTACATGCTCGGAAGGGGGGGGGGGGGGGGGGGGGGTGCCTCTGATTGGCTGACCCTGCACCCTAACTCTAACCAACCTCACTCCTCATGCCTAACCTAACGAAGGCTATGAAGTACTAGCCAATCAGAGGCAGAGTAGGGTGGGTCATGACTATGATCTCCTGGGAAAAAAATTTGCAACCTCGCCACTTGATGCCATTAAATCCTACACAATGCACCTTTAAGCTTACAAACTGCCATCTCCATGACAACTGCTCAAACTCCATCCTCTGACGAAAAGATAAGATGCGGGTGAAAGCCCCCGAAAAAGCTAATAAGTGGACATTGAGTTATGTATTGAGTAATATATTTTGGGATTTTTAAAAAATATTTCTGTAAAAAAAAAAAAAAAGCAAGCTACAGACGATACAGGGGTGTCATGACGTCATAATACTGTTGTATTTAACACATGTAATAACACATTTAATCTGTACCGCACTTTTCATTCATAGTGAAACTCAAAATGCTACAGTATTGATAACATAAAGATAATAATAATAAAATCCTTCCTGAATAGACGCTTTTCAGACAGTTTTTGGGGGGGTTTTACTCTGATGGCTCCGACAGGAAAAGGAGTGTTAGACGTGCTCGGTGTTGTGACAGTGGTGAGGAGCTGGATGAGGGAGAGCCAGAGAAGGTGGAGTGCAGGCTGCAGACATACATACATACATACAGACACTCAGACATACATCCAGACATTCATAGCGGGGTCCAGGACTGTGCTGACTGCTCACGGTTGTGCGCCTCCGTAGCTACGAGGTGATCTGTACTCTGGATTACCAACCAGCAGGAGACGAGAGGAGAGTAGGAACGACTGCAATGAAAGAGGAATAAAGAGAGATAGCTTTAAAAAAAAAAGAAAAAAGAGGGGGGGAGCAACATCGCAAACGAGCCAGCGAGCAGGAGACAGACCCCGGCCAGACGCACGAACACAGGGCGGTAAAAGAGGAGGAAGAGGAGGAATTAAAGGGGAGAAAGGCTGCTAAGTAACACCAGAAGAGGAGAGCCATTATCACTAGGGTAAGTTCCCTATCATAACATCTAATAGACGGGGCGTGTTTGCGCCTGAGCAGACGAGTTATCCTATGCACATGTCTGTCTCAGGCTGTATTATGGTATATTCCCTTTAAACGCCCCCCGATGAAGTAATAACACCCGCCTGCTGCACAAGAGGAGCGGCTCCGGTCAACTTAACGAGCGCGTCTTTATGACCCAACCTAAAATAAATGGAAAATACCGCTCGCCTTTGTTTCATTGTTAGAAGCTTCTGAGTGTTTCCAGACTTGATTTGTCATTCATGGAGACTTTGTATCGCTGTCACACGCATGCCACTCAGCCCACAACATAACTAAACTTCACTGTATCGCCTCCTCTGTGCGCTGCTGCGCGCCGTAGCCATCGAGAGTATTATTAGCTTAGTCATTACTGTACAGCAGCGGGCCAAAAAATGCAACCAATGCACACATATCTGTGGGCGTGTTGACGCTCAGCGGGGAGTTAAAATAACCAGAGTCATTTAAACGAGAGTCTGCATCCACATTGGGGTTTGATGCATTGAAGGTTGTCATTTTGCCTTGAATCTCTTCGTCAGGAGGGCCTCGGCCTGAGTGCAGTCAGTCAGTGCGCATGGATGCGCCTCCGGGACACCGTCCCGTTTTTTATGCGTTACCGACGACGGGGCCGTGGCACGTCCTGTGCGCACTAGGCCGCAGTCAACACTGCGGACACACTGTACAACAAGCTGTCCCGAGGTGCGACTTTTCGCCCCGAGCATGAAATGTTTCATGTGTTCGTTTACACATCACGGGAGGTCGTTAAATATAAGTCACGCCTGCTAAACGTTTGATTTATGGGTCATTAGCGCGGATTAGCGGCCCCGGTTTAACCCGGTGACCAGACGTCCTAAGTGGGCAGTAAAAGTCACAACTTATTAGTCAGGGATGTGTTTATCTTTTAAACCCTGTCAGGTAGTTGTTAAACTTTTTACAGTGAAGTGTCAGTTATATTGTACTCGTGGCAGGTAGCTCTGCTGATCCACCGGGACAACACAGATATATAAAAAAAAAGTTGGACTGTGCAGCTTGTAACGAGCAGGTTTAAGGCGCAGCTTGTTCAAAAAAGTGCAGATAAATAAGTTCAAATTATAATGTTTACTTTGTGATAATGTTATGTTTTGCTTTTACAGCGGGACGAGGCTTGTAAAAGCACAACAGCATATGAATTAAAGTGTCATTTCCTCTGCAGCTTTGAAGTTTTAATTGGTGTCACTGGACAGCTCTCAGATTTCTTCTTCTGCTGATCTACAGTAGCTGACAGATATTCACCAATGCAGCTCTGACTGCTTGTCTTTTCATTACTAAATTAACATTGTAAAGTTGGATCTGACCTGAAAGTTTTTTTTTGTGTAGGTGTTGGTGCTTTCATGCAACATTTAGCTTATATAAACACAGTGGCTGATGATTCGCTCTCAGTGGGGAAAAAGTCATTAATATTGTGATTGTTAAAGACAAGCTGGTGAAGACTTGGGCTTGGTATTTAACCTCAGTACTTTTTTTTGGCACTGAGTATGGAAAAGTACAGAAAAGTACCAAAAGTTAGCATTGCCAAAGGTTTAGGCAAGGTTCTTGTTAGACAACTTTTAACATTTGAGAAGATTGGTTGATTTTGTTTAATTGGAAAGGGGTTAATTGAAAAAGTATCAAACTTTGGGATTGTATTGGCACTAGTATTGAAAAATGTAAAATACCCAGTTCTAGTAAAAGCATTCAGTACTCGTTTCACTCAGAGGTCAGAAATGTGTATCACTGATTTGTGATGCATCCATTCAGAACAGTTAAAGACAAATTTCACAGTATATCCTGATACTACAGTAATCATATCTGGCCTGATATCACAGTCGATATGAACTGTATTAATGTGTGTATCCTGTGACCTCTACAGCAGGCATGGCAGATGCAGAGCTGGACTTCCAGACGGGTGATGCCGGGGCATCCGCCACCTTCCCCATGCAGTGCTCGGCCCTGCGCAAAAACGGCTTTGTCGTGCTGAAAGGCCGACCTTGCAAGATCGTTGAGATGTCCACCTCCAAGACTGGCAAGCACGGCCACGCTAAGGTCAGTAATGGAAAACAAAAAACCCACTAAACGGTGCCAGATGATGATGACTCTACAGCTGCATCGATTTAAATCAGTCAGGTTACGAACGACTCCATTAGAGGCCTGATTGTTGGTCCTCTCTGCATTTTGTGCTCGTGCAGGTCCACTTGGTTGGTATCGACATCTTCTCTGGGAAGAAGTATGAAGATATCTGTCCCTCCACCCACAACATGGACGTCCCTAACATCAAGAGAATGGATTACCAGGTGAGACAGCTGCAGGACCGAGGAGGACTGCTGTTACCTTGTTAACTATTTCAGAGTGTTTGTGTGCTCTGTACAACTTCTTTCAAACTCAACAACACCAGTAGAAGCTCTTAATCCAGATTTAAGTCATATTATGTGATGTTACTTGTGTCATTTTCTCAGATTTTCTGTCCAGAAATCTGGGTCTGCATCCTGTATTGATCAGTGATAATTGTTTTCATGGTCTCCCTTTGCAGGGAATGAGTTATAACATTATAGTCACGACTTTGATATTCCGGTAATATTCACAAATACGCTCTGGTCTTTGATAAGTCCTAGATTTGGCTGCTGAGGGACAATTAGTGGTTGGATGGTAATTAGAAGAAGCCTGATGATTATTAGTCAGCTAAGAATCTCTTTAGTGAGAAAAAGCCCCAAGGAAGATGAGCTTTGCAGACATAAAGAAAGAAAAGAGAAGCAACAATCAGTAAATCTGGTACTCGAGTGAAGGGAAAAAGCTGGTTCATCTAGAAGTGACTGTTGGAAACTCTCATTCAGTCTTTTAGGTTGTTACTCAGCTTTAGCCGAAGCTCGATTCACTGTGAAACAGTGCAACAGAGCACATGAAGAAACCATATTAACATGTTTTAATTTTTTGTCAAAGTGATCATTGTGCAGTTACGCAGCTCAAAGCACAAATCGATCTGAAACGTCTCTTCTTATGGGGCGTTCACATGCTCGTTAGAAGCAGTAAGAACATCGATATATTAAGAAATGGCTGATGAACAGCGTTGCATTCATGAGTGAGGACAGTACTTCTTAAGAACCACTCAGCCCTAGAAACCAAAAAGTCACTATTAAAAAATATGAAAACAACAGAGGAAGTGTTTCTGTTTGTAAGAAAGTTTCTTTGGTTGAGCATAAACAAGACAGATGCTCACATAATTAACATACTTTTAATTACTTACAGCTGATCTGTTTATGATAGTGAATTTAAGGCAACACATTGACAGTCAAAAATGAAAAAGCCTGTCATACCAATGCTGTAAAAAAAAAACATAAAGATGATGATTTGTATTATAATCGAATATTTTTTCATTAAAAAGTAGCCAACCTTTAAATCTACACTGACTGATGTGTATAAGATCATTTTTCCTTCTCTTTGTCACCTTTGAAAATCCAATTATACACTTATGCACATACTGTATCTCTAATATGTTCATCCCAACCCATCATGTAATTTATACCAACATACTTCAGAGGAAATACAGATTTCAACCGATCAAACCAGTAGGATTAAAACGGTGCCAAACAAACTGCAGAGTGTGTTTATCACATGTAACATAATATGCATCCTTGTATGCCTGCTCAAGGGTAATAAAAATGTTTAAAATGTTATTTCTGCAGTGTAATATCATGCAACATTTAATTTCAAGTGTAATAGTGGGAATAGTTGTTAATGGTTCCAGGAGGAAATAACGTCAGTTGTGTTTGAAATGGACGTAAGCTGAAATGTTTGTTCATGAAATCAACTTTATGCATGCTACATAAAATTTATGAATCGCACATGCATACTTCGAAAACTACCAGTTGTAGAGATACACTTGATTAATCCTCTGCTTTCCTTTTTTTCCTCCCTCTGCCTGTATCACTCTTCCTCCCTCCTCCCTGCGCTCTCCCAGCTGATCGGGATCACGGATGGCTACCTGTCCCTGCTCCAGGACAGTGGGGAAGTGAGAGAGGACCTGAAGATCCCAGAGGGAGACCTGGGCAAAGAGATAGAGAGCAAGCATGATGCCGGAGAGGAAATCCTGGTCAGTACTGTAGTATTTTGTTATGTTCTGAAAAACAGGCGTCAGTTATGAACTTCTCTTGAAAACTAAACGAACCTTTCTGTTGGGTTAGGAAAGAGACATTTCAGTGTTCGGGAAATTGTAGCGACGTTGAACATGTTGACATGTTTTACAAGTGCATTTGCTAGAAAATTAAAGACTGTGAAAAAAATACATGAATCTGGTAGTTTGAGACTTTCAATAGAAAAACCAAACTGTGGTGTGAAGAGCATCTTATCCAAACCACACACACACACACATTAACAAATCCGCCTTGTTTTGACTCCTCAGATCACTGTTCTAAATGCAATGGAGGAAGAAGCTGCAATCGGCATCAAAGCGTTGGGTAAATAAGCCACCGCAGGTAAATACAGAGACACAGCTGTATCGACACACAGCTGTCCTCTCACCCCCCCCCCCCCCCCCCCCCCCCCCCCCCTCCCTCTAACCACCGCCTGACCCAAGCCTGCCTGAGGAGGAGCGTGTGTGTGTGCGTCATATAAAATTATATATGTGTGTGTGTGTGTGTGTGAGTTTGGGTGTTACACCCCAAGCCACCAGCATGTGCCATGCCAGTGCAGTATGTATGTGTGTGTGTGTGTGTGTGTGTGTGTGTGTGTGTGTGACGTCATGCAGTTCATCAGTGGAGCAAACGGGGGAGGTCGAGAAAAAGAAAACGCCACTTTAAAATGTTACATATATTTACAATTATACATTTCCGCTATACTGGAAATAGTTTCTCCATATTATTGCATTGCATAAGTATGTTTTTTTTTTTGTGTATATATTTGTTTGAACTGGACATATCGGTGACGAGCGGGAAATTTTATAACTGACGAAATGTAACTGAGTCAAAATTTGAAGCTTGTATGAAAGGTCGCTGGTTACTTACCTGCCCCTTCATTTGTTTTCATGTTAACACTATTATGAGCATGTGTACCTTTTATTTTTTATGTAGCACTATGGAATATAAATGAGAACTATTGTATTTTGGAGCAATGTTGTATTGTTTTTTTTTCCTGTGGCCAGCACTTCATTTTACAGCCTGATCTGATAACGCGACGCTGAACGAGTAGCCGTTCGCTTCCTGTATTTCCTGCTACAACTGTTGAAACTGTCTCCTGCACTTTCTTACCTGCAAAACTGTGGGGCTGTAGAATAAAGTGTCCACTAAAAAAAAAAAAAAAAAAAAAGAAAAGCTGTCGGTTGTGCAACGTTTCCTCCACAAAGGCTAGTTGAAACACTAATTGTCACTTTAAAATTCCTTTTTTTTCCATTTCTTTCTCTGATTTCTCACTTTTCTTCCTTTTTTCTTCTTCTTCTTCTCTTTTCTTCCCCTTGTAATTCTGTTTCAGGGGCAAAAACGAGATGCACTGGACCTGGGGGGAAAAGGAGGGGATGTTGCCTCGTCAATGCTATCCTCCCTCTTTTTTTTCTTTCTTTTATGTCTTTTCTTTGTCATACTCGCTCTCCCTCACTCTGTTTTCTGACCCGCTTTCGGGTTCAATTAGAACTTTTAATAATTGGAAATGTCAAACTGTAAAAAAACAAAACAAAAAAAACACCCCATGTACATGCACACATAACTGTAATAAAACAGTCCAGATGTATAAAGAAAATAGGTCAGACTTGTCAGAGGAAGGTTTCTAATGATTGAGTAGCGATTTGCCATCAGGGGAAAACTGGTGATAATGTCACAACTGTATTTTTTTTTTTTTTTTAAATATGTTCCCCTGTTTTATGAAGGGCTTCAACTCTAAATCTGTATTGTTCTGTTGAGGCTTGTTCAGCGTGTGTGTGCCATCCAGGATTGGTACTGAATACAAGACTAGATCATGTCTTTTCTGTATGGCACTTTTCTCTTGGTGATTCATCTGAACAAGCCTTCCTTGTTGTTTATTTTCTGGAACATGTATCACCTGAAACTTGTCTATTAAACAAAAGGTTACCAACATGGCGCACAGAGGTTTGGTTTCTATTTGTCTCAAGGCTTTAACAAAAAAAAAAAAAAAAGAAAGTGTCAAAGAGAAACAAAAACCCTGCTTCAAGAACATACAAATTCAGCCAAACCTCCATTTAACTTCATTCACTTCTTAGAAACTCCTTGGCAGAGACACCTCAGCCCGGGGGACTTCACACTGAGCTTGTTTGGAGAAAAAAACGACTGGATTGCAGAGTATTATTTGGAAGTACTCTTAGCAGACAAGTTGTGGCAGTTTGGTATCCTTACTTTGTGTTCATACAGCAAGTCCAAACTGTGCAGAATGTCTCCATGGCTAAAAACAATAAAGATGACACAAACTCTTGGATGTGGCGTTTGCTTATTTGTTTTTTTATTAAGCAACACAAAAGCTTTAAAACAGCAGAGACTTAAACTGCATTTTTTTTTTTTTTTTTTGCTGCGGAGGATGATGTAGAAACACTGAAAATCCTCCATGGGTTTTGTCAGAAAAACAGTCATGTTAACTGAATTTAAGGTAATGAGATTAACCAGAAGTCAGCAACACATTGAAATTGGGTCTTTCAATTAAGCTGCAGTGTTTCAGCTGTAGTAGTGTTCATTTAATCCACATACGCTAACTAAGTGTTGCTGTTTTTTTTCTTCTTTTTTAAAAATTTTTTATTTACTGCCGAGACACTGAACCCTCTGATGTTGTGATTATGAATGCTGGTATACAAACAATAGTCTCTGATTCATGCTGCCTTTGCTTTATACAACATATTAACATTTTCAGTGCACGTGAGCACCTCCAGAATGGCTTTACAGTGTAGGTAAAATAAGCTATTTTACAAATTCACATTGTTTGAAGTCATGTAGAAAAAAAAAAAAAAAAAAAAAATCAAAGCTGGATGTTTTACAGAAGCGCACGAGTTTAAAAGGGACAGCTGATCACTCATGAACAAAGTTAAAACAAAGCTCAAACAAGATACTGTACAAGAAATAAAACACAAATCTTATTATGGCAGAACTCATCCTAATGACTTTATTCGTTTTGAAGTCTTCGGCCCGTTTCCGATCCAACTGGGACGACGACGAAGGTTGACTGTGGCTGTGAGTTACTTGCTGTGGTGGTAGAACCTCTGCCCGCTCTGGGAGTGGGGGAGGAAGCCGTGGCGAGGAGCGCCCTGGGGAGAGCTCTGGAACGGGGCCTGGCAACGGAAACGGACGACAAACGTTGACAAATCAGGCGACAGATCTTTAGAAGCGTTTTTAAACAGTTTTCCCGGTAAAGGACGTACATCATGAACACAAACACATGGTGGCGGTAAAGGACGTGTGGGAGAGTTAAACACGGGGGGGGGGGGGGGTTCACCTTTGCAGTGGGGATCTGGACCGCCATCGATGGTGTGGGCAGCAGGCCTGGAGCAGAAGGATGCATGGCTGAGGGGTGCATGGGCCTCAAAGCACCCTGGGAGAACATCAGCGAGACACAGCACAACATATTTATCATCACATATGAATTCGACTTTTACTATTGTCATGTTCAGTTTAATATTTTCAAATTAGTGCATGTTTATGAGTCTTCAACAAGACAACACTAAAGCATCTATATTTTAAAAGCTCTTACTGCGTCAGTGAAGCCCGACTGTTGGTTGGCATGTTCCAGCTGCTTCTGGAGGGGTATTCCTGCTCCGGGGATGTATCCTGCATGAGATATAAAACTTACGTCAACTACAGAACCTACGTTAAGTTATTTCATAATTCCTTTGTAATATGACAACATGGGAACTGACCAGGCTGAGAGGTGAAGTGATTGTGGACAGGGTAGCCAGCCTGCTGGTGGGGGAGATACTGCATCGCCTGAAACGCAGACGCACCTGAAGGAGAGAGGTGCAGAGTAAGGAAATGATCTTTGAGAGTGCCAAAAAAAAAAGAAGCACCAATGACTTTATAACACTGATAAACAGAACAAACTGAACTCTAAAATCCACATTTGGAATCCACAAAGAGCAGATAACTGTGCATTAGTTTCTTGATGTTACAGATGTCGACACACACGTCCTGTACCTCTGATCTGAGAGCTGCTTGCGAAACTGACTGGTACAGACGGTCCAGGGGCGTAGGTGGAGGGATGCTGGGCTTGGGCCACTCCGTATGGCTCATGGACCCCCTGACTGCCGCTGAACTGCCCGTGCTCCGCTGAGCCCGAGCTGAACCCTGGCGTCTGATAGTGACGTGCCTGAAAGAAGAGGAGGAGGAGGAGGAGGGGTGAACATTAATCGCTCCTAAGTGTCTCTCTCTCCAGAAATATGTGCTTCTACTTCTGCAAACAGTTGAAAAAGACTATGAATATCAGAAAAATCTGAGAAATTCAACACTCCAGCGTTATCACCTGTGGAGAGAAAGTGACAAGTTGTATACATCTACATCGAACTGAGACATGTACTTTTCTCTCTAAATGCACTTTAATGCACTGTGCTGCTAAATGCTCTTTTTTTTTTTTTTTTTTCTCTTGGGAATTATATGTTTTTATAATTTCTTAAAGGGAATTTTTAGATATACAGTAAATCTTTCCTTTCTGTTGTTGCTGCACTGATGTGGGCTCGGAGGAACAGCATTACACAAGAAAATGAGAATAAACTAAATCCTGAAATCTTGAGGTGAAACACTCCTTCACTCACTGGAATCACAGCAGCTGGGAACAGCTGTTTGCTTCGTTCTCCGAGCAGCGCACCAGGTCGACTGTGACTGACCGGACTGCCTGAAAGAGACGAAGAAGATAAAAAGGATCAGCTGACTAATAATAATTATGTCAAAAGGATAATGACTATTTCTCCACATGAGAAATGATTGTAGGAACTTAGAACGTACCTTGAATGCTGAGGAGGTGCTGCCCTGCGTGCATGGGCAGACTGGGCTGGTAGCTGGCTGACGTCAATGTTGTGATGTCACTAGAGGACAGGAGGTACAGAAGCTCGTTAACATCCTCACACAACATTTGCTCTTAACTTTGGGAATTTTAAAACAGAGGCACTGACGTCCTGATTACCTCTGCTCCTTTCTGCGTCTTTTCTCCTCTTCATGAAGTACTTTCTTGAGTTGTAAGAACAGCTGGTGTTTCTCTTCTTGGAGTCCCTGAAGCTTCTCCCCCATCTTCATTACCTGAAGTTGAGATTTAGGTTCAGAATGTAAGAAAACATACTGCCGTATATCATTTCTCCCAACCCAAAGTGAGACAGCAAACGTCAAACTTCTGAGCAGTTTGTGTATGTGTTTTTTTAAGTAGTTTTCCAACCTGTTCTTTGGTTTCCTCCAAGGACATCCTCTCCTCTATTTCTTTTGTCCTCTTCCTCTCTTCCTCCTCCTTCATCTTCTGCTCCATCATTTTGTCCACTTCTTCCTCCTCTGAAAAAAGGATTTTTGTGTTGTTCAGTGGAGGAAAACATATTAAAATCCCTTACTTTAAACAAAAAGAGGCAACAACACAATACAGAAATACTCAATTAAAAATCCTACCACTAAAGTAAAAGTAAATGTTATAACTATAAGATTTACTTAAGTATAAAAGTGGACATATTCATTCTTTAGAGCCTAAGTTTTCAGAGAGTTAAGTGTTTATCTACTAACATGTTAGTTCAGTTCAGTTAATCTAAATCTAAATCTAATTTAATCCAATGCAAACTCTGCAATAAAGCAGTATCCAGTTTTTGGTGAGTTTTGCTGTTCTTATTGCATTATACCGAGAGGAATTCATAAAGATATTTGTTTACATGTAGAAAAAAAATACTAAAAAAACACCTTTAAACATCGCATTACACTATACTAAAAGGATTTGTTATGTTTTGTCCACCAACTCTAATTTTGGTGGGAAAGTTTTATATTACACATCAATATAACGTACAAACTTATAATAAACTGTATTTCTGGGGGAACAGAGAGAACTGTATATTTGGGAAAATGATGCATAGATTCTGGTGTTTATGCTAGAGTTGAGAGGCTGCCCTCATTTTTGACTTTCCATATATTAAAGGATAGGTTCATGGTTTTTCAAGTCTTTCTTAAAACAACAGTCAGGTGTCCATATGAACATTAAAAGAGGTTTTTCTCACTGTAATCATTTCTCCTGTTCATACTATTATAGACTATTAAAAGATTCCCGTAAAGTGTACTTTCAATGTAAGTGATGAAGGCCAAAATCCACAGTGTGTCCACACAGTCGTTTTGTGCAAAAATGTATTTAAAAGTTTATCTGAAGCTTATATGAGGCTTCAGCAGTCTGAGTTAGTCAAATCAAGTGGATATCTGACACATTTACAGTATTTTTTTGTATCAAAATCCCTCTTTGTGTTTCCCTGTTGAGCTGTGGCGGAAGTATAGTAATAAAAAGAGGAACTTTGATGGTAAAAAGACTGTAACGTTGAACGATATCTACTGGATTCGACTCATTTGGACAGACTGAAGCTTCATATTAGCTTCAGATAAACATTCAAATACATTTTTTGCACAGACGGAGGATTGTGGATTTTGTCATCCCATCACTTACATTATAAGTGCATTATGAGGGGATCTTCTAATGGTCAGTATGAACAGGAGGAATGATTACAGCAAGAAAAACACGTGTCAATGTTCATTTGGGTACCTGAATATTGTTTTAAGACAGACTTTAAAAACTGTGAACCCTTCCTTTAAATGCCAAATTGGAACTAAATTGCAAAACAAAAAGATTATTCAATACTTGTACACTTCTGGCATTTTTACACCACACAGACACACACACAGTGACAGCACACCTTGTCTCTTGCGCTCCCTCTCCCTCATGATGTGTTTGTGGAGGGCTCTGGCCATCGCGTTGGACAGCTTGGGTCTCTCCAGCAGGGCGGGCATGGTGACAGGCAGTGGAGGGGCCAGCTGATTTTAGGGTCGAAATGTCAGTTTACAGTTGTGCAAATTTACAAGGAATAGCTCAGATACAGTTTACGGAGTCAAGAGAGGTCTCAGTAGTGAGTGTAACCGGTAGAAATGCCCGCTACATGGATGCAGAAGCATATTCAGTCTCATAAATGCAGCCATCAGTTAGAGAAAGGCCTAAGTTAGCTGCTACTCGGCTAAGACAGCATTACTAACTCTAGCTGCTCTTAACTGATAGTATGTTGTAGTGTCATCTGTCAGTGGACACAAGATAAAATTGCATGGAGCTTAAACATGCAAATTGGCGGCAACAATGTTATTTTCAACTGTGCAAGAGGGCAAATATGAACTGTAGTTAGCTTGTCGATTAGCATCAACGCTACGCAGTTCATACCATCTGTTCTAACGTTTCTTTACTGTGATGAAATACGAGAAAAAAACTTACTTTTGTTGCTTTGTGGGTCGTTTAATAAGAATTTAACCGTCTTGCGGTTTAAATATGAGGCCACTTGGCTGCGTCTGGAGCAGTTAAACAAATTAAAATCAAAACTTCTCCCTTAAAACATAAACAGACGGGAGAGGTTTTTCTGCCCGGGTGATAATGTTGAGCTTCCGGTGCCACGTTTTTTTCCCCCCTTCGAATTGCATTCTGGGTCTTGTAGTTTATCATTAGAGTCGTTCTGAGATTCTCCAAAGCTGCCCCTAATTACTAAGACGTTTATATTGAATATTATATATATTGTATATATATTTTGATCATTTTACTGCGTAACTCACATGGAAGAAGTCTAACAGATATCCCTCTTTATATTAATTTCTGCTCAAATTTAAAGCAAAGATGAATAGAAAAACAAAAAAACTTCATCCTGATATGTTGACCTATATTGAATTATCTCTTGTACATTTAAATTTACTATATTTATTTTTGCCTAGCTCGTTTTTTTCCCTCTATATATCTTGTGCCTAATTTCGTCATCTCAGTTGTTGTTCCCCTTGTTCTGTAAATTGTTTAAGTAATTTTATATTGCTTAATAAAAGCTGTAGAAAAAAACTCTCATGCTTAGTCAAACCAGCTTCTTGGACAAGAAACAACAAATAGGAGTGGCCTTGTGTAAGTAGGACAAGCACACAATATTTGAGCAGCCACAGTAGTTGATATGATAACACATCTTATTCAAATACGGCATCAAAATCTATGAAAGTTAAACTGAACCACCAACTCAGAATAACACAATAAATGACCTTATAGCACTGACACGATCCGTATCAAAAGTATTATACACTTGTGATTTTGGACAATATAAATAAAATGGATTTGATTTATGTAAAGACTTGATGTCTTTATCTAGCCAGGTTGCAGTCTATACCAAAACTATATGCAAACGGTGAGCCTTTCACAAGAGTAATAATTAAAAAAAAAACAATAAACAAAACTCTTAAGATATTCAATAAAGACAAGAAACACATTAGCTTTTCATCACATTTTATCATGTATGGTCATGAGTGGAGAGAAAGAGCCAGTAATGCAGCTGTATACAGAGTTCAAATCTTTTTTTAAAAAAAAAAAAAAAAAAAAAAAAAAGGAGACAAAACTTAAAAAAAAGAGAAAATTGCACTCAGCTTTACAATACCTTTAGAAATTAAGCCATCTAAAATTAACAATAATAACAACAATAATCATAGTAGCAGTCAACATAATAGTCTTACCACTGAAAGCAGAGGATGATTGTTAAGTCTGAATTCTATGATACTCCTTTGCAAAAAAAGATGCGGGGCAGTACGCTAAATCCTCATTCACCAACTTCATAGTGGCTGGTGACATCAGTTTCTTCTAGGAAAAGAACTGCTGCAAAACAGTTATCCTTTACTCTGCTAGAGACAAAATAACCCGCCGTCAACTGGTGGATGCTATCAAATTCATACCCGAAACTCAAAAACACACTTTTATCTTCCTGCAAGCTTGTCAAAACTGAACAACCAATACTTGAACTATCGTCATTATCAACAAGAGCTGATTTGAACTCACATACAATGTCTTTTTTTTTTTTCCCTTAACCCTGGAGTAACTATAAGTACGGCCTAGTCCTAAAATTATTTCATCATTCTTTCTCAGTTTTTTTTTTTTTTTTTCTCAGTAAAGTATGATCAATGATGACACTAGAAAAACAACTGGCCATGAGACCACGTAACCAAAGTCGCTATTAAAAAGAAAAGTGGAGGCAAATACAATTCAGACTGCAGAATAATAAAGACGTAAATGAACATGTTTTACTCTGGGAACTCTAGGCTGCTGAGCTGGATTTAATATTTAAATGAATGAATGGTTGAGGTCTCAGAAAGGTGGGTAGTGGTTGGGGGTGTGGAGGGGGGTTGGGAGAGGGGGAGGCGGGGGGTAGTAGCGGGATCAGATTTCCCTTTGGCTGTTCCCATACACACTCTCATCACTGTAGGCAATGTAGAGGAAAAAGTCCTCTTCATGATGCTCCTGAGAAAGAGAGTTAAGAGAAAAAAGATGTTAAAAATGTAGAAGGAGGCTCAGATTAATGTAAGTAAGAAACAAAAACATAACACGCTGGTAGAGATTTAGTTTGAGAGCGGTTTAGTGAGGTAGAAAAAGAGTCTCACCTGGTACAACAGGCCCATGGTAGCTGAGGTGGGTGGAATGACATTGTTTACAAAGAAGAAGAGAGCATCCTCGGCTCGCAAGTGGATTCTTTTCCGGATGAGGAAGTAAAACTGGCCCACTGAAGGAAAAAAAGGATAAAATATTGTGGAAAATTCATATGTTACTGTGACATAGTTCTGACATTTCTCAAGAGATCTGGCACATGTTCATATCTGTTTAAAACTGTGTGTGTGTTTACCTGTCAGGTCGGAGGGGACAAGGTATTTCTTCTTGTCCAGATCTCCTATTCTGGCTTTGGGGGCTTTCTCCACGATTACCTGAACAAAAGAGGAATAAAAACTGTTGCAAAAACATGTCCTGAGCAAATAAATCTTGTACATTTTCCACCGAACAAAGGCTGTATATATTGAGTGAGAGATACTTTAAAAGTATGTTTCACCTTTCTCAGAAAAGGGATCTGAGAATGCACTACATTTTCAGTCAAGCGAGACCTGAAATATATTTAATCCAGATGTTAAAGAAAAAAATTCCCCTGGTATTTTGTAGTTAGTTAGAAAGAAACCAGGTATATTTCTATGTTCACAGTTTATACCTAGGATTTCATTACAGAGGACTGGAGGAAGGGCAAAAATGAAATTATTAATAAGTTCCCACTCTTTGGTCTAAAATTAGGAATTTGTAAAATACTTTCAGCCCACAAACCAAGCAGTGACGCACTGTAGAGCCTAAAAGATGAGCCGATGGGCAGAAAATCATCAGCAAATTTTTGTTTTGTTTTGTTTGGGATATTTGATTTATTGTTTAAATAATTTTCTTAAGCGTAAATGTCAAAATCTGCTCATTTCAACTTCTTAAATATGAATATTTTCTGTTTTTTTAGTCCTCTATGATAGTAAAATGAATATGTTTGGGTTTTAGGCTACTGGTCGCACAAAACAACAAATTTTAAAATACTATTTTGAGTTCTGGGAACCTGCAGATCAAATGATTGATTAATTTCAGATTAATTGACAGTCAAAAATAAATTGTTATTTGTAGCCACACATAGTATGAAGTTCAGTCTAATCTGTGGCTGATAACAGCTGTAAAACATGAAAGACAGTGAAACTAGATAACTATAGAGACAAGTCAAGCTCGTCATACATTACAAAAAGCCCCAAAGCACATTAATCTGCTGACAGTTTGATTTTTTTTTAGACTCTAGACAGTCTAGTCCGGCCAGTTTAAGGGGTAAAAGACCAAAGAGTGACTGTGGAGCTGCGTACAATCCACCTACAAGATCCCGAGCGACGTAAACAAGTATCCTGTCTGTCTGTTGACAACAACTATTTTAAGGTGCGCTGCTGTTAGCATAACGTTACACCCAGCCACCTCTCCATAGTCACTTCAGACTGTATGTCTTTCACTATATCAACCACCTAAGTCGTTATAACCTACAAGATGTTAAATTATTTAAGACAAAGGCTATTTCTCTCCAGTTATTTAGAGTATATTACAATAATAAGTCAATCACAAAAGGATTACACGAAGCTAAATAACGCTATTACTAGCTGGCCTGTTCAGTGCGGCCATAATTCTCGATGGCTAACGTCTACCACTGTTTGTTTACTAACGTGGCAGCCAAATAGAGACAGAGATAAGAATATTATCAGTATGTAGGATTAAACTATACCACTATATTTCGAAAATAAGTGCGTACACCATCTGTCAAAAACAATCAGCCGTGCTCCCCCAAGCTAACGTTAGCTACTTACTGGTACCCTGTCCGGATACTTCTTCCTTATTTTCTCGCCCTCGGACCGCCTTTTCTCAAAAGGGTGCTCCTCTTTGTATTGAAACTTCATCGTGACAAAAGAGATGACAGACAACAAGTCGTCGGTCACTCCAGGGGGGTCTTAAGATAGCGGTAGATTCGTTCAAGGGACGGCTGGAATCGCTGACACACACACACACACGACAGAAACAAAACGATGCTAGCTCGCTTTAGCTTGCCACAGCTGTTTTCCTAGTGCGACGGCGGCGGAGGGATACAATAACAATATGACGTAGAGGGGAGAGTCTAGTCCGCAGGCTGTATTTAAACGCTATTACAAACTACTTTATCGACTATTGTGAAGGAATAATCAACATGTATCTAAGAGTTTTTGTATTGACCAATTTCTGGGATTATTTAAATGCAACGCTGATATTTTTTGTGGGACTATTTTATTTTGATCAACCGCCGCGCGTAAAGACGCAGGGTAGGGCGGTGAGGAGGCATCTGTCCTTGTCATATGACCGAGGCCCAGCTAGTTAGTTAGCAGCCACAGGGAGGAAACTCAAAAACATGCGATATGGAACTGTGAGCGTGGCAATACAGATCATTGGTGCTCTAAATCTGTTCCCAGATACATCCAGTAGAAAAAGGTGTTATTGTAAGTTAACGGTGTATTCGTTCATTATCCGAGCGCAGTGCTGATTAAAGACTCAATTTGGATTGAAGTTTCGAAATTTCCACTCTTGCAACAACACCAGACAAGTAATAACAAGTCACTTCATCCTGTGAACCCGATTTAAGAAAAAAAATATAAATGAAAAAATTCCCTTGCTGTGTCATTGGGGAAGGCTCTCTTCCAGGTTCAGTGCTGTTCTGTATCTGTGGCTGACGAAATGCAAAATAATGTCATTTTAAGTATCACAATAACTTCCTAATTTAGTTCCTCACCTTTTCATATGGCTAAATTCACCTGATGGGGTTAATAGCTAATGGGCCCCTTTTGTTCTTTCCACTCTTTTACCAATTTGTAGTATGACCATTTGATAAAACACTCAATTCATTTAAGCACATGACTGAAATAATTAGCACAAATCAGTTGACACGCAATAACAATGGAGCTTTCAGGGGCCTCTGGAGTTTTGGGGCCCCAAAGTAAGCAAGCCTTGTCCTTTTTGGCATGTGATGCCAAACCAAAACAAAGAAAAGTCTTTACTGACTGAGTAACTTGTATAGATCTAAAAGTCTTTACTGACTGAGTAACTTGTATAGATCTAAACTGCTGAACAAATTCTCTTCCTTAGCAAAAAAATAAATAAACGGTTTAATTAGATCCATGATGAACCTCATAGTTCAACACAATGAGAGAGAGGGACATCTGTACAGATTTTGAATTGGAAAGTCTTAGTGCCAATATAAAATGTAATGACAAGTTGATAGATCAATGGCAGCCCAATGATCTAAGACACACTGGACACACAATGTTTCTATGTCATACATATCATTCAAGAGTGATTTTCCTCATTTGAATCATCAGTCCTGAAGATGTTAAATCACTCAGTAACCCACAAGAAAAAAAGATTACATAAAAGTCTGAATTTGTGAAGCAGAAACATAATTTTCTGTAAAGGTTGTACCAATTTAAACCACAGTTCAGTCACTACTAACAAAATACTATCAATATTTTTTAAAAATAGTGACATATATTTTCATACAGACTAAAGTAAGTCTGAAAATGTTTTAAACCAGATTTTCAAATGTTTTTTTCCTGAAACACTCCGGGGAAAATTTGTTATTGAAAAAGTTTATTGCGCAACAGACCCGCAGCTCCATACTCGCTCATGTGACATCTCCACCTAAACCGCCCTCTATGCTTCATACTCATATGACAGTTTACGCTGATTAAGGTGACAATCAGATAGATTATATAACTCTAAAAAGTCCCTCTTGTGTTCACACGCTGTTCTCTCTCACAAAACAGAGGGTGAAACAAACCTACAGATCATTAACCATTTTAGATGATACAATTTGTTTTGTTTTTTTTAAATTTACTAGGTCCTGACCGACAGTATTCTAACTAATTTACACTCTTTTCATCATAGTACAATGTCATAAACTCTTCCATGTCAGAGATTTCTGATTACAGGAGTTATTCTGCTCTCACAGCCATATTGTGGATTTTACTTAAATTATGAGCACACTACATCATAAACATACATTTCTGATGACGGAGTTGGAAATAAACTGTCCCAAAAAGGCTCACATGCTCTTTCTCTCCTTGCCTGCTTTCCATATTTCACTGGTGGTTCATATCTAATTCAGAGGACCACTGTTGGCACACGATGCAACCGACAGCACACAGGACAACCTGTCCTACTCTTCCTATCTCAGTCTCTTCCAAGATTACTTCACCCCTCCAGCAGTCCAAACCTGAACTCATATGTCGGTGCCAGGAAGGATTTTCTTACTTGACGTGTCTTGATTTATGATGTAGCACTTGTTTACATACCACTCCTAATTTCTTTTCATTGCAGCAACCATTCTGCTGTAGGTAACCGGAGCACATTTATTAAAATGCCAGATAGGGACGACTGAAAATGCCGCATGATTCACCTGCATCCCCCACACGGTTAGTTTCCACAGTAATGGGCTTAAGCTGCAATGAAAGTGTAGGAGGGAGAAGGAGGAAAGAGTCTTTCCCCCCGGAAGCCCCTTCTCCTGGGAACCCATTGACGCACACGGATCAGGTGAGATTTAAAAAAGGTGGAAGGTGTGACTGGATTGGAAATGAGTATGTTTTCATATAAAGTAAAGCGAAAGAGAAAGAGGGCATGTTTGCCATTTCAAGCTTTTGGTTTTACTTTAAAACCCTTGTGAGGAGGTCGAGGTGTTAATAACACCTTATATACTAGTAAACTCTTTTGCCTGTTCCTGCTCCACGGTGCCTGAAATTTCAGGAACATATATGCTGCTTGATCAGTTTGGATGCTAAGACTGATGCTAGGTGTTAGGAAACTTACCTGTTATATGTCATAAAGGGATTGGGAAAAAAAACAAACAGTGAATGGCATCAGTATATTTCCTGATTTTCTTAAACAAGGTGCGACCACAGCAGGTATAACTATTTAAAACACAAAAATCACCAAGATGTGCAATATCATAGAGAGACACTACAGCTGATATGACAGTACAACAGCCTTAAATTGTGAGGTAAGAGTGTGTCCATGTAGATTCTTTCAATAAGAGGAAGGGGACAAAAATGCCACTCTTCAAACTCTGGTGCTTTTTACAAAACAAAATAAAATTAGTTTGTCTTTTGAACAGAAGAGAAATACTGAGCAGACAGATGCAGTTTTCTGTTACACCACATGATGGCAGCAGATTATCAGCAAAAAAAAAAAGCCCAAAAAACCCACAAGCAGCTCAGTCTGCCTGAGCTTCTCTCACCCCGTTAAAGTCAGTTAGAAGCAAAATGTTACGCCTCAAACGATACAAAAAAAGACGGCAGAATGAATTGCGATAAAAGAAAAAGGAGCTGGATATAACTGGTCGATACTGACAAGTGTTTTTATTAGTAACACAGACCTGGAGACAGAGCCAATAAGAAGCCGCTGTGAGCCTTGACAAGACTGACATTGTTCAGAAGGCATTTAAAGACGGAGGGTCTAACAGTTGAACCCATACAGTAAAGAGGAGCAGGTAAAAACTGAACGGGGAAGGCTGCAAATATGAATCAAATACAAAAAACCAACTGCAACAAAAACAGAAAGGGGGCGGGGGGGAAGAAAGTAAGTGCAATTCCTATCAGATGAAATCAGGATGGCATCGGATGGCAAAGGGGGAGAGCAAAATGTCATGGTATGCAGAAGTCATATTATCGTATATTATGGTAATAGAGAAACAATCAGATATGGAAAGGTGACACGGCAGTCCACATATCGTTACAAGTCATTCTTTTCTTCTTTTTTTTTTTTGTAACTTGTAACTTTTCAGTCTTTATCACTGAGTCCCAAGAGGAGCTTTGGGGGAAGAGTGATGGTTATGGCTGAAATAAAGAAAAAAAGAAAAAAAAAAAAAAAAAAAATCTCAGGCTGCTTGGCTGTTTGTCCAGAAAACGTCTATGGAGGGCATGTTGCAATCAAAACTCCATCAAATTACATCGTTTAAATGGATCCATTCATGTTGGGGGTGGGGGGAGGGAAAAAAAAAAAAAGAACCGTACCTCAGGAATCAATCAATCATCGTTGAGGTATGAGGTTGATCTTAAAAAGGGGCGGTTTTTCTATTGTCCCCTACTCAGTTGCTCCGAGAGGTTAAGACAGTAAATTGAAGAGTTTTCTGCAGAAGTGCAATATCTGGTAATGATGGAGAAGAAGAAGAAGAAGAAGAAGAAGTAGAAGAAGAAGAAGAAATAATAATGTAGAATTGTCTTTGTTGCTTTGCTGATCCTTCTCCCCCTTCCCGAATCGTCAAAAAAGTTTAAAAAGGACTAACGAACTCAGCAAGCATACTTCGACTCACGTACACAAGCTCACCTCCATACGCACAGTCAGTATCAGGAGCGATAAGGCAGAGAGGCTCCGTTTTGTTTTGGAAAAAAAAAAAAAAAAATACAAATAAAGAACCAAGAGGAAAAAAAAAAAAAGAAAAAAAAAAGCTGGCTCCCTTCCCTCCCCAGTAGTTTCTGGGCTCTGGTGATCCCGTACTGTTCATCCCGTGTTAGGCGGTCACCCCAACCCTCCTCTCCTCAGGACGCGTCTGAGAGGCTCAGAGAGGGCTGGTGGGTCGTCTGAATGGGAAACGGAGGACAGGGTGGAAGCCGGCAGAGAGGAAGAGGCTGGTCAACAAGCCCCACCCCCTCTCCATTCAGCCAATCACCAGAGCCGGTGCTGGTGGAGGTTTCGACTGAGGACGGATCGGACATCAGCAGTGAACCTGGGACAAAGAAAGAGAGACAGTCAGGTTAACTGTTTGAAATTTTTTAAAAAAAGGAATAGTTCGACATTTTGACCAACACGCTTATTTGCTTCCTTTCTGAGAGCGATGTAAGAAGACATCAATCTCATGTTTGTATATTCAGAACAAAGCTGGAATGGTTAGCTTAGCTTAGCATAAAGACTGGAGGCTAGCCTTGTTGTCTAAGGTGAAAAATTGTGCCTACCAACACTTGAAAAGCTCACTAACACTTTGTATCTCATTTGTTAAATCGATGTATAAACAGAAATGTAAAAATGACAGTTTATGCACAGAGTCAACAGCTACTAAATGTACAAAGTGTCATTTTTTACACCTCTGTTCACGAGTGGGTTAAACATATGAAATGTGTTAATTACTCAGCTTTGTTCGACATGTTTTTAAACTTTAGAGAGAGCCAGGCAGGCGGTTTCCTCCTTGCCTCCAGTCTTTATGCTAAGCTAGGCTAACCACATCCTGAACCCAGCTCCATACTTAACGCACAGACATGAGATAGACAGATCTTTTGATCTCACTGGAAAGAAAGAACATAAGTGTATTTCCCAAAATATTGAACTATTCCTGGGAACGTCTTGCAAAATATTCCCCAAGATAGCCTTCAAAGTGAACCACGTCTGCAACATGACAGACAAGTCAAGTTTCAGTTTCATTAGTACTTTAAGGGAAACTTCAACCAGTATCATTACAATGTGGGTTTGATATGTAAATGAACAATGTTCAACTTCCCTGCATGTCGCCTGCACACAGAGCTCCCCGCTCATTTGCAACAAGTCTGCCAGGTGACGCAAAACTTTTGGAGATCTGCCTTCGGCTACAAACTACGTTTCCGCATTTTCTGTAGTGGTGCCTTCAAGGACGATAAAAAACACTCCCGCCTACCATGTTACACTAGCAATAGGGAGAAGCTAAAATATCACACTACTAAATGCTTTAAAATATCAGTATATTTGGAAGAAATCTAGTTTCATGATACAAGGCCGAATATTGCGCTGTTGAATCAGACACAACAGAATCTGGAAGAGGAAGCGACAACCAGAGTAACGTTACAGCCGCAGACTGACTTTCAGCTGCTGAGTTTCTCTCAATAACACAAACAAACAACTATACAATATGTCAGAGCTGAGATGTGATATCGCGCTGTGTGATCAGACAAAACCAAGTCTGGAAGAGGAAGTGACCACTGAAGCTACGGTAGAGCCACAGCTGAAATAGAGGGGCTGCAGCCGGGTTAGCTTTGCATCATCAACCGGCGCCTGCCTGGTTATCATCGTCAGAGACAACGGGATCAGAACAGAAAACCCTGCACTGCAACAAACTTCATGGTCCTTTGGTAAACCTGACTTGTTTTCGGACTTTGCTGGCTCTGAATACAAAACACAACAACAGCAACTGTGTGCTGCCTGTAACTTGCGGACGGCTGCATTCAGCTTTGACCGCAATCTGATCCGGCTTGTTGTCGTCCAAAATAGGTCAACGAAACAGTGTTTATTTGCAAACTGTTTCGATGCACTTAGACTTAATGAGGAAAAACGTTTTTGTAAATAAAAATAAGCCTCAGTGAAGAGGATATAACGCTGCACTAACTTTGTCTTTGGTGCTACTCTGGCTGGTAGAGTGAGTCAGTCTGATTGGACGAGACGCGCACAGTGCATTCTGGTTGTTGTAGGATTCCCCTTTAAGAGCGGTGCGGGGGGGGAATCTACAGCCTTTTTCTCAGTTTTCTGTTGTTATAGGGCACAGATTTCCAAAATGACTGCTCATCTCTACTACAAAGGTGACCTAGTTTTAAGAAATCATCATATTCACTGCAGGGAATTTTTCCTTTAATCAGACTATGCACCATATTATGTAAAAAAACATTTTGGAGCTATAAGCAACCAGTGTCAGTTACTCAGAATAAGGTCAATAAGTTGTTCCCTGCAGTCAGTGTAAGTGTAGCCACAATTTGACAGGTGTTCACATTTACCAAAGACTAAAATCATGTGAGCCAGTTGCAGCCATTAGTTTGCACCTCTTAAAATACCACAGACCATTTAAAAACAGGCGATATGCACAAGACATGAAACGGTGGCTGAAGTAAAAAAAGTGTTTTCATGACAACTTCTTTGATGTCTTTTACCTTAGTGCGTCCAGCATAGGCAGCAAGTTAAGAAGTGCTGTGTCACTAGGGTCGCTGAACCAGGACTTGATGGGTATTGCATTGTCTGGAGGGCAAAAAAACAAACAAAAAAACAGCCGGTCAGTCATGTCAGAGAAACGGACATGGTTGTGATTTTACGCTGCTCTCTTAACGAGGCCACTGAGAGTTAGAGGAGCTGCGGATTTAATGTGCTGTTTCAGCATTTACAATACATGCCTTGTACTGAGAATAAACTGCTCAATTATTTGTCCTGTTCCTGGCGCAGCACATGATGAGTGTAGGACGAAGCCCCGTTTAATTTTGTTGGAGAGAGAGAGATGAATGTACACAGAATATAAACAGCTGAATATACACTCCGACCTGTTACCGACAGAACCTTTTTCACAGCAGACGTTTTGACTTGTCACAGCACGTTTAATAATAACAACGTCAGTAATGGCTCTGTTCTACTGAAGTGTCTCAGTAAACCTTGACAGGAAGTGTGTTTCCACCCACCTCTTCTATGCATCTTTTCAGTTTGTGCATAAAAATACCTGAGTTGAAACCCTGGAAATTAAAAAAAATGCAAAACCGACAACAGAAATACTGCAAAAAAAAAAGTTGGTGTATAGATAAAAACAAGATGCAACCAAGTACAATGAAAACAAGACTTGTGAATAAATGAATGAATAACGGAATAAATCATGATGTCGCTCAGGTCTCCTCCGCTACACATACCTTGCGAGGCGGCTGGATTTGCGAGATCACGCGAGAATCCATCTCCAAGTTATTCGCTTGTGTCCAAACCACCAGTGGTTCGGATGCGCTATGAGGATTCTCGCATGATCTCGTGAATCCAGCTGCCTGGCAAGGTTAAGACGGTGATGGTTCATCCGATCACCTGCCAAGTGTTTTTTTTTTTTTTGAAAGTGCCTGCTCATTTTCCGAGGACGACTTCTCAGATGGTTCTGTGTAACAACAGGTCAGGTTATCACTACATGGAAGAGCTGAGAAATGGCAGCAGACTAAACTGCGTTCTTAATTATGTCATCTCATTGCCCCCCTTTTCTTCTGCAAAGATTTAATGACACTCGACTGGAGAATTCGTGCCAACTGTTGATGTTGATGTGCTCAACTCCTGATATTCACATTACTGTAGTTGATGAGAACACGCATTAATACTCTTTTTTTTTGCTGATTTTTGGGAAGTTCGGTTTCAATTTATGCTAAATTTGAATAGTAACTTTACTATTGTGACAGTGAGCAACAATACCAGGACCCTGAAACTGAAGCTGCTAAAAGGAATTCAGCCTTCATTCATTTTATTATTATTATTTATTATTTACACCTGTGTTTTTCCTGCTGTGACATGTCAAAATGTCTTTGTGAAGACGTTTAAGCTGTGTCGCTTAAGGCTTCTTTATTTTGATCCCCAATCAGTGACTCATGATCGACCTTGAAAGCATGTTTATTTTACTGTAAATTCAGAGACTGAGTGAGTCAGTGGTTCCCAAACATTTCTGTGGTGTCCCTCCTCCCTGTAATTCAAAAATGAATCAGATTCATAGACCTTTATAACAGAAACATTTTAACTGGTAATAGAAAAAGCAAAGGTGGAACTAATAACATTAACGATGGTTCTGTTCCAGCGATTATTGCAATCAAATAGTGCAATAATTGCTTCATTAGCAACACCTGTGTTTAACACTATCAAAACGTCTCCTGTGAAAAAGGTTCATTCAGTTTAACGCCATATTTAACCTCCTGCTCATGTGTGACCCCCCCTTACAATCAATCTGCAGCCCCACAGTTTGGGAACAACTGGTGTAAGCGCAGCTATTTGTATCATTTGCACAAACATAACATTTCACATATTTGAAATTTATCCAAACAGTATTTTCCCCATGGAGACTGATGTACAGTGATTCTAAGTGACTCTGTGAGGTTTATGTCTTACCTGGATGGCTACGATAAGCACCAGGCGAGTTGTCCAGGATGACAATACTGGACAGGTCATCGTGTACTACAGACAGGTCTTTAATATAACTACCTAGATCCAATGTACAATGCTGAGAAAGAAACAAAAACAGGTCAGTGACACCATCAGAAAGGTGTTCAATAGAATAAAGAGACTAGTCTGAAACAACAATGACATTTAAAAGACTCAGTGGGACCAAAGAGCCTCATCAATATAATGCCTCCTGTATAAACATATAACCGTGTTCACGCTGCAGTACCTGTCTGTAGTATCTGCGTTTCAGGATGTTCCTGTTATTGTCCAGCTTGTCTGCCACCGCTGAGCCGTAGATCTCCATACTGGCTGTGAAAACCACCAGCTCATACCACTGGCTCACCTGTGTACACACACACACACACACACACACACACACACACAGAGTACAGTGCACACAATAGTTTGAGTACACAAGTTACAGTCAATGCTTAAGGATCAACATCCAAAGCAAACACAGTTTTAAGTAGGGCTGGGCAATTTACCGATATTATAATCAATATCGTGATATGAGACTAGATATTGTCTTAGATTTTGGATATTGTAATATCATGATATGGCCTTAGTGTTGTCTTTTCCTGGTTTTAAAGGCTTCTTAACAGTAAAGTGATGTAATTTCTGAACTTGCCTTTACCCACTTAGTCATTAAATCCACATTACTGATGATTATTTATCAAAAATTCCAGTGTCGCAACATCAATATCGAGGTATTTGTGATATTTTGTCCATACGGCCCAGCCCTAGTTTTATGACATCATGTTGAGTGAGAGAGTGATGGGAAAGATGACAGACAGGATAAAAGGTGAGAAAGACTCGAACAATGTGTGCTTTCATGTTCTCGAACATGTTGATCTAATATTCAAACACAGACAGTAACACCGATCACAGCAAACTGTTCGACCGAAACTCACCACTTCTAAAAAGAAGTCAACATGCGGCCTTTTATGTACGAAGAATCTGACTGGGTGCTTATCGATGACGACCTGCGTGGAAAAGTTAACAGAAGAATGTGGTTCATTTAGGGAAAAAAAACAAGTGTTAGGGCAGATTTGTGTTCAAACATGCACGTGTACAGGTGAGCGCCCGTACTTTGAGGATGAAGTCTGGCGGCGTGCCAGGTCTCACTGTGGGTCTGAGGACCCCGTCATGGTGAGAGTGAATCAGCGTCTCATCCAGGTCCAGGACCAGAATCTTCCTCTTTACTGCATCTGGAGTTAATTAGAGAAAAATGTAGACGTATGTGATACTTTATTTAGTATGTTGAAATGCACACAAGAGACCAGTTTACAGGGAGAAACCGGGTCACACAGGAAACTGCGCAGCATGTTTACATGCGCTGTCGCAACCTGGTTACTATCACATCTGTATATACACAATACATAAACTAGGTCAAAATTCAGATTTCAGTTCTACCCCTGACCCCGTTTTTGGAATGATGGCTAACTTAATTGCTGCTTTCTGATTTTTTTTTTTTTTCCCCTCGAGCGTTTGGACAGAGACAACAGGCTCTGACTTTAGTGAGAGAGTTCACAGTTTCACCTCACAGCTCAAATGCTTCCAAATTTTACAAACAGACAACTCTTCATCTGTGGAAACTGACTTCTTCAAACTTATAGAGGCTAATTTGTGGCCGAGTAATTAAATTAATAATTATTTCCCTTCTTTCTTTCTTATTTTTAGCTGCTGCTGCTCTACCGCAGCTAATTCAATTCAATTTACGTTATTTCATGCTCACAATGCTGTCAATAAAAAGCCACTTTACGACTGAAGGAATCAGTCTTTAACTGGAGACTGGACCTGGCTCTCCAGCCGAGGTCACTGTAAAAGAGTTTAGAGAGGCGAGTAAAGTAGAACTGAAATACAATCCTTCCTCCGAGTCAAGAAGAGTGTGCCTTTGAATGAGCTCCCTGCAGACAGAAGGGAAGCTCATTCAGAGCGCGCGCACACACACACACACACACACACACACACGCACACACACCAGTCCATGTTAGTGTAAGGGCTGCCTGTAACATTTGCATTTCCTCTCTACTTCCACACCACAGACATGTCAAGTCAGGACAGGACAGGAAACTAAATTTATTTTACTTCTTTTGGTCAACATGCCAGACAGTGACTGTTTCACTCAAATGTTTTTGGGGCAATTGCTGGTTACCTAATACAGCGGCTTACCATCTACAGCCAAATTAGGCAGTCTTTTAATATAGCATTATGGTTGCAGGTCTCTTAAAAAAAAAGCTGCCTTTTCATTAAGAAAGGTTTGACGAGGAGCGTAACTCTAAATGTCATATATTATTTACATTATGCAGTTTTCATACTACATTCTTTTGGTGTTTTACACTAAATACAAAGCGTGAATGTTATAAATGACGTGTGGTTTTGGCGACAGATATTCATCTCATTGCACACTGTACATTTACAGCTGTCCGACAGGCTGACATTTCCTGTTAAGTGCTGATGTTGTCTTGAGGCAAAGTCAACTGTAATGATATGAGGATGTAAACTCACTGTACTGTTGTGTTCTCAGTAGGAAACATACCTTCGTCAAAATGCCTTAAACGCAGAGCAATCTTTTCTTGGTATGCAATTAAAAAGTCTCAAGACAAGACAATAACTGACAGATGTGCAGTAACACAAGAGTCTTGACTGTGGTTTTGGATCTAGACATCTGATCCGCCTTAATAAATACACAACTGTAACCCAGACGAGAAACGCAAATTACAGCTGACTGCTCGTCTGACTTTCCTCACACGGAGGAGAAATGTCTTGTCGAGTGTGTCTGAATTCAACAAACGGTGATGTTGGTTTACTGAGGTGAGGGGCAGTCGTGAGAAAGGGGGTCAAGCTGTGTGTTTGTGTGTCTCTGCCGTATTGTCGTGTGGTTGATAATGATTTTTCTTCCTTGACAGACTGGTTTAACTTCTACTTGAATTTCCACAATACAAATATTACGTGATAGTGTCTCCACTCTGTGCCATCTAGTATCACAAAAATTCAAAAAACAAAAAAAAAGGGAGTCCAGGTGAGCTGTATTTGTCGTACTTCCCCAGTTATCTCTGGTAATTCTTCACAAACTCACACAGGGGCCTTGGCGATTTACCAAAGCAGTCATATCATAAAACAACTGTGTACTCACTGAGTCTGTTTCTGGAGATAGGCGACAGAGGCAAAGTGTCGTATCGCACCGTCTGATATTGGATTATCTGCAAATGAACAAGGCAGATGAAACAGTCAGACGACGCTTTGCAGCAGAAAATCAGGCTGCTGCACAAACAGTAAACCACACACTGAACCATATTTTATTAATTATAATGTAGACAGATTCCTAATGTGTTTTGTAACTTTAACTGTGAGAAATTTGAAAGAAAGAATGAAAGAAGTGAACTAAACCCTCCGATCATATAATTTCTTACTCTTAGACACTCCGTGTCTGTCTTCATTTCCAAGGCAATAAAACTTTGTGTAATTTCTCACAGATGGACAGTCAGGCTCTTTTGGGGTATGAGGAAGTGGCTTATGTTATCTTAACCACTAAGATCCACTGTCCAGTTTTTAAAAAACATCACGATTGAAACTTAAAACTGAGCTTAGGTTGAGTTAAACCAAATGTGATTTAATATTAGAACAAATATGTCCATTTATCACCATCCTAAAAGTTATATTTTGAACCTTTAGACAATACATTCTTGGCAAACTAGTTCTCTTCTTCTGCTATACATCAGAGATTTAGAGCAGCGGACACCGTACTGGAATCCTGAAATGAACTCAGCTGTGTCCACTCTATGACTCCACCACTCTAACTTCCTCGCTCCGCTGTGGTCAAAGTGACTACAGAGAGGATCCTTTCCAGTGCCGCTCTTGCCCAGGGGCTATGCACTTTTCTTCACAGGGCTATTTTTATCCCCCCCAGCTGTCAGTGGGTGTCAGCGGAGCATAGGGCACACGTAGAAAGGGAGACTTGCAGGGTGACTTTGACTGAGCCTGGGCTGCTTGGTACCTAAGCATTGGACAGGGCCTCCCTGTGTGTCCCCTCCCACTGCTGCCTGGCAGAGCAAGCTTGGGGGAAGCCTATTGGTGGTGGCAGCAGCTGCTGGGCACCGCAGGGGGACCTCACCCTCGACTCAGCTCAAGAGCGTCCATCTGGACCCCAGACCTGCAAACTTGGACTGAACCCTCTTGCCTCCTGACTTAGAGCTACGACTAACATTTCAGCTAGTTTTGCTTTAACCCCAAAAACCCAAAGAATTCGACTCATAATTGAGATAATGAGTGAAGAAAAGAGGAAACCCTTTGGCGTAGATGTAACTACGGCTGAAACTAACAAAATGCCATAAAACAGTGAAAAAAGCACATTAGATTTTCCTAAAACCAAAGCTGATACCTTAAAATTAAATGTTTTGTCTGCTCCAACTGTCTAAACCCCAAAGATATTTCATTTATGATGACGTAAAACTAAGAAACGCAACAAATCCTCACAACTGAGAAGTTAGGAGATGTTTTGGCATTTTTGCTTGAAAATCACTTAAAACAATTCATCGATAATCGAAGAGTTGACAATTCATTCTCTGCCAACCAACTAATCTACAAACTGTTTCCGCTCAAGCTGTAACCAAGATACAAGTAATTTTACTTTAGAAATGGCTGCAAACTTGATTTTGGAGTTTTTTGTTGATTATCTAATTGTTACTCAGCTACACATCTGTCGTCTCCGTCACTGTATCGTTCAGGGAGATAATGTGCAGGACCATTACGCAACATCGTGGCAACAATCTCGTCATCTGTTTACACAGAGTAGGGTGCGCAGTATTATGACCTGGTGCCAATATTTATAATCCAATAAAGCCTTTAACGATCCAAAAGTTTGGATCTGGTCAATGTTTGCGTTGGTGTCTACTCGAATGGAAAACACTTTAAACTTGACTTGATTCACAAACAACAGAAGATGGAGTTCAAAGAGGATAATTAGATTTATAAAAGGGGTTATTATAGTTATAGTGAGGCAAACCCGGGCAGCTACAGACTTAAAATTCATATAAATATTTTAGTTTTAGAGGTGTTAAACGGGTCCTAAAATCCTCTCCTTACAATATCTTTCATCACATGCACCTGTCACGGTTTACCTGCCTGCTACCTATAGGATCACCTACATCGCGTCGCTCGTGTACATAAGCGCTTGCTGGATCATGACATTGTTCTAGTGCATCACACGCTGTAAACAACAGAGCTAAACTGTGAGTGAAAACGAGAGAAACAGAGGGAGAGAGAGGGAACAGTGCGCTCTCTGTGCTGACATAATCCCTCTCACTTCAGCCATAACATGGACTGGACTACTCACTCTCAGGGCCTGTTGACAACCCGCAAGTGTTACTGCCACACAATAAACTGCAGACAAACCTCGAACAGCGAGATGATTACAACACGCAGGGCGCTCCTCCAAGCTTTGTTGGCTTGACACAGAGTTGGAGTCGAAGTCCACTCATACATTACAGCACATATGCAGGTCTATTAACGACACCAGCGACACCTGTGCGTGTGTCTAAGTTACAGGCTTCTGTCACCTTAAATGCCATGTTTATTATGGAGGCATTTTGTGAGCAACTGAAGGTGACCTGCAGGATTGCGCTGGCTGCTCCTCGAACATAGGAGGTTGGATGTGGGAGATTTTCCACTTGGATGAGCCAACATCTTGTCACATCAAAACAAAACAGCCTGATGTATTAATTTAGCGCTGAAACAGTAGAATGATTAGTTGATCAACAGAGAACTTTTTGTGATAATCGATAAATTGCTTGTCATGTACAAAGGGGGGAAAAAAGTAAAACATTACCTGATTCCTGCTACTCAAATGTGAGGATTTGCTACTTTTCTCCATTTTAAATTGATATCTTTAGGTTTTGGACTGTCAGTCAGAGAAAATAAACTTTTTGAAGCTCTGGGGAAACGGTGATAGACACTTTACACTATTTTCTGCCAGTTTATATACATAAATAATGTACTGAATTGCAATAACCATTAACTGCAGCCCTATATGACACATATATGTTGTGATGCACTTATTCAGTTAATGGGGATTTGTCCATACCTTCACATGTTACACATCATTTTGCTAAATGTTCATAGCTGATGGACACGTTGACACGTGACACTTCATGAGAAACACAGACAATATAACAAGAAAGTAAACTGAGCATCTTTCATGTTTAGGCATATGGGAGCCATGGCAACGTGAATACTTTTTTCCTCACTTGTCTCAAAAGCAATAAACCAAATATCTTTTAACCCCATTCTCACCGTCCGTAGGTGCTTCCTGAGGATGTACATGATGAAGCCCCATATTCTCGACGTTACGCCGAGAAAAGTGCGGATGCCAAGTAAACACTGCCGGGTCTTCAGCATGTTGACGAGCACGCAAAGACCCCCCAAAGAAACTCAACTTCAATTCTCAGTTGATGGCACGCTTTTTGCCCGATGTTGTTGAGACAATCAAAGAAGTCAAAATCCGTTTTTTTTTCTTTTCTGTGGCCACAACCGCCAAACTAGCAATTGTTCAAATTAAGAGGCCAAGCAAACGTGTGAGTACCTCGCTCTGCACACTTGTGGCACAATTAACATTTAAGTAGACTGCATTCGCATCATAACTGTGAAAGACAGACGTGGTGAAAAGAAAAGCTGCTGCACGACGGCTGGCTGCTGCTGCTGTGGATCTTTAGCACGCAGCTAGTTGACAAGCTAGCTCCAGAGCTAGCGCTAGCTCGACGGGGTGACCACCTTGAACCTCGGACAAAAATACCCCAAAAGAGCTGCGGGGCCGCTCGCTGTCAAGCACCGGTTCAACGCTCCTTCTCTCTGCGCGGCGCCCGAAGAGAGGCCGTTTAAAAAAAAGTTCCCCAAAGTGTAACCGGCCCGGGTAAAATCAGCTTGTAGTCCAGTGGAAATCCGGAATGAAACTGCGAGCCGCCATCGCCGCCTTTGCCGTCACTTCCGCGAGGGAGTCCTGAGGTCGCGCGCAGCACGTCCACGTGGAGAGAAAACAAACCGACGTGGACGAGCAACAGAGTGCCAATGTGCTAAATACATGAACCAGTTTTCTAGTTGTTGTTTTTTTTTTTTTTGCTTGTTCCGTTGTTTCTCTGATACTCTCGCAGTGCATTTTACCACAAACGCGCTTTCTGGTTTTACTTTTATGTAAATAAATGAAGTTTTGTTCTAATTTTTACAGTCAACAAGCCTCATTAAGCCACTGTGGTTTAAGACGTTTTAAGATGACACTCTACTTTGAATAATAATTTGCGTCTAATATGTTTTTTTCCAAGAAAAAAGTATAATTACCACATTGCCGGTTATTTCTGAGGCTTGTTGTGCTATTTCTTAAGATTGTTGTGTTGTTATTTTGTGTAACTTCCCCTTAGTGCCACCAAACTGTGCATTCCTTGTACAGTGGAATCCAAAAGTCTGACACCACTATTCAAGATACTTCTATTTTGTTTTGAATGTAATACTATTTTTTCATTACAAATGATAATATCAGCTTAACACTTTGAGTGAAAAGTTGAATCTTTGAACATGAATTTCAGAATATCTTAGTATTTAGTATACACCCCTTTTATATTAGATAAATATTAGACTTTCAATGTGGTCTCACACTTTTGGACCTCACTGTATGTGTACACATACTTGGCCAATATAGATGATTCTGATTAAAATCCTTAAAATGACATCTACTCTTTGTTCATCCTTTTGTCACAAATCATGCTTGTAACCCCTTAAATCAGATTTTCAATGACAACAGAGAAACTTTCTACTTTCAGCAGATGAAAACAGCCTTCTAGCGTCAAACTCTGCACATACAGTACCTCATTCTACACAGTGAAGCTCAAACATCCAATTGTTAGGAACAAGAGGAATTTTTTTTTTTTTTTTATTGGAGGGGGACTTTCAAGTTGTAAAACAATATATGGAAAAATCCCCAGGGTGCGGTCAAATACTTTTCATAGCAACCATATATCTATTTGGCAGAGACGGCTTTTACAACTTTTATCAGCTGTTAAGTTCAGGGATTGCCAACTACAAAGTTAATGCGAAAAAGTTTATGTCCAATGTAGTATTTGAAACTGTTAGGAAGCTAATAAACAATATCCATCACTAATGATTTTGTGATATTTAAAATTGGAAATGGTTTAACTGGAGATTAATAATCATTTGGGGCAAGTGGACTTGGGGGGAATTAAAATTTTTAAACATAATTTACAATAAAACAACCTATTAGGAAAAAAACTGCATTCTGAGTAATTAATTTTATGAGTTAATCATACCTCTAGTTATGGCAGGGTTCTCAAAAAAGACAAAAAAGTATCCAAGATTTTACAATAAATAGAAAAACTAAAAAAACATTTTTTTGTGTAATGAAAATATACTGTGTTCTTTCTTATGACTTCAATCATCTTGTGACCCCTGAGGGTTTATCATGAGACTCTCTGAAGGGGTCCTGACCCTCATGTTGGAGACCACTGCTATGTAAAAGGCTACAGTGGTAATGCAATAGTTTGGACACTGAACTGTACATTAAATATCTACCCTTCTCATTCAATTTAATAAATAAAACAAGGCTGTTAGTCACATCAAGTGATACCAGCACAATTTTATTCAGTGAGAAAAAAACAACACTAAAAAAAAACAACTAATGTGATCAATATTATTAGTTAAAGTTCTTGGATAAAATCATTTTATAAACAGAATACAGATTTCCAACAGAAATATTAGGCATCATTTTATATCTTCAAAGCTTTTTAAGACGATGTTAAGGCGGTCGTTCTGCTCAACTTGAATGGCAAAGAGGACACGAAATGTATATTTTTTGTGCCCTAGGCCTACACGTCAAGATCATCATCAGGATCCTCCTGGTCATAGTCGTCGTTGGCATCAGGCTCGTACAGAATTCGTCCTGAACCCGGGCCTGAGTGAAGCAGAGCTGTTTTCCTGTCAAAGGGAAAAAAAGGGGACAATTTTAACACGGTGAGTAAAAATATCAAAACATATCACTGAAGAAAAAAACACCCATTGTAACTGCGGAAAATGTTTCTCACTTCTCTTTACTGAAGACAAAGGGAAGTGCAAGTTTTTCCTTGGCCTCGCGCTCTGTGTCCGATAAGCGAAGGTTGAACGTTAAGTTGGCTGTTGGGTCCGTCTACAGAAACACAAAAAGGAAACTGTTCAGTCCTGCCTTGCTTGAGCCCTTTCTTTATTAATCTGAGTATGATGTGTAGATAAACATCTGTTGCACCTCCTGTTCCTCAGGGTCAGTCTGTTTGGATCCAAGATGGCTGGGCTTACTCTGTACTACGACTGTAAGATCTTCTTTGATACAGAAAATTGCCTCCTAAGGACAAAGAAACTTATGAATAACTTCTGACAGTGCAGGAAAACGAACAAATCATCCCCATGGAAACACTGCTTACTTCTTGCATAACTTTCCCCGATTTTGAGCGTTTTGTAGTCTTTGCCACTGCTTCATCTCCCTTCATTCCTGGTGCCACAGTGATGACTGAAGTAGCCAAGTGGCATACGCTTCCCACAGTACCCCACTGATGCATATCTGTATGCAGCAGACCGATGATAGCTCTAACAGCTCCCCCTAATGAAAACAAAGAAACACACCCTTAAATAGATGAATTACAGCATGGGCTCTCAGTTACACTTGACTCAAAATAAATCAACCAATATAGCTTGACAATCAGATGGTGCACTTTGCAGTTTTCTACTAACATCTCTGATGACAGATAATCAAAACTAAAAGCCATAATTGCTGAAGCATCGTCTTCATGCTTTCCACCCAGTAAAAGTATATAAAAACATAAACATAGAAGATAATTAGACACCTTTTTTAAGTTGCAGGAGAGTCTTACAGACATCGGGAGAGCTGCGATGTCTCAGAATCCACGAAAGAGAGTCGATCACTAAAGTAGCTGGTTTGTGTTGTGATGTTTGCTTGATGAGGTGCGTAAGTTGCTCCAAACAGAACTGGTGAACTGTGAAAGCAGGGTGATCAGTCCAGCCGAGGGGGTCGGTGTAAGCATCGTGAAAGTGTAGCCTGACGGCACAGAAACAAGTGATTAGAAGTCAGTTTGGTTATGAGTTATATAAACTGCCTCATGCAGGGAATTTTAATCTTAGGGCCACAACATATTTTTATCATTGATTCATCTGAAAATCTTTTGTGTGGCAGTTAAATTTTTGAAATAAACAATATTTATATATACATAAGAGTAGTTTGTAATATAAAGAGTTTTTAACGAGGTAATTGAACATGTTTTGTTAGTTAAAGTGTTAGTCAAAGCTGAGTATTTTCATTTCTTAAAACCATGTCTGAAGGGAATCTTCTATTTACAAAGATACAAAACAGAAAACATATCAGAATTGTTGGCCATTTATTTTCTATTGACTAATCGATTTATTGTTGCAGCACTTATCTTGGTTACCTTTGAGTAGCTGATCCTTTCAATCCATCTTTGAGTTCTTCCTCACTGACCTCAAAGCCAAGTACATGGACAGCTTCCTCCCTAAATTCACAACATAGGTACAGGCAGCACTTATTTTTCAGCAAATAAACACAGTACATACTGTATATAACCAAGCAGCTACTGTAAGCATGACTACCTGTTCAGTGCAGCACTGATGAAACTCCTCAGGAGGTGTCGACCAGAATAATTAATAGAATCTATGAATACAAGTAGAAATCACATAGTTCAGTTTGTTACTGTGAGCCATTTGAAGTCTATGACAATAACAACAATACAATGCACTGGACTGATAAACACTGTCAAATCAGTAGCGACACTCCTTTAAAACTAACGTTAACGCTGCAACAGCAGTGCAGCAGATAAGTTTCACAGGTAAAACTCATTTACCTTGTATTATAAGAAACCCTCCGCCATCAGTTCCTTGCAATAATTCAGGCAACATGATATAGCAGTCAACTGTATAGAGTCCAGATAGCTTCAGCTACTTAGCCTGCTTCTGATTCACCACCTATTTAAACGTGAATATCTTGATAAACATCGGAGAACTCATAACGGCAGAAAGCCTGACATCTCTCAAGAGCGACAATGGCGAAAAAGAAGTAATATTGCTACGAGAAAGAAAGCTTTTTTGCCTTATTCAAACTCAACATGTTTCACGATGTAGCATGTCAAGTCTAGGTTGTATCGAGTCGAAGACTTCATATCCCAGGGTTCACTTAAACTACAATATCATGAGGGAAATGTAGTTCGGTAACGTTCAAATCTGTGCTTATGCCGGGGAGAACGACTACTCAATAAACTACATTACCCAGCATCCCCATCAGGCAACCACTCCGCTGGCACACTGAAGAGGCTTCGGCTATGCTTCTGCCGCGCACAGAGAAGACAGTGGAATTACACCAGTAGTGTTGTATGCCTTCAACGAAAGAATCGGGGAAAAAACTTAATCTGAGAAGTTCCCATCATGGACCTATATTAACTAGCATTCGCGTAAATCTAAAGAGGTTTTACAGTTGTGCCGTATTTTAATACTGCGCATTGCATGTATGCAGTGACGAAGAAGAAGCTTGTTAAGCGACAAGGGAATTAACGTTAGTATTTTGTCGGGCTAATATCGTCAAGTGTGGCGACAGTTTAGAGGCGGTTTGCCTTGGGGGACGTTAGCGGACTTTAACGGATCTCCAACGAGGGAATATTACAACTTCAACACCAACAGTGGAGTGTTTTTTTTAAGGAGAGTTTCTTCTGCTGCTGCTAAAGTTGCCCGGCGGTAAGGTGCAGCCACGCCGGGAGAAGGCACAGTGCGACGGCCGCCTCTCCGGCTAGCTCGCCTGCTGCTTCTGTTTCTTGGATCGCGGCCTTGTCGATGAGGCGACAATGCTTGACATAATGTCTGAGCACCAAGGTAACGTTATGTTTTGTTAGTATAAGTGACGAGTATGTTTAACAAATTGCTTCTGTACGACGCCGAAATGTGGCTGCCGTGTTTTGCGGATATTATGATTGCTAACTTACCGTAAGTTATGGCTAACGTTAATGCTACGTTTGGTTGCGTATGCCTCCACAATTACTTGACTTGCTCTATAACTGCCGATGTTTGTCATTAAAATGCAGTGAAAGTAAGTAAAGTAAGCCCTGTAATGTTTAATGCAGCTAATTTAATGTTAACGTTGTATTTATTGCAGAGTCAAGTTAACGCGCCGATCCATCTCATCAAATAGCTGCAAGCTAGCTAACGTTAGTCAACTACCTCGGTGAAAACACACCAACTTGTCGGTTTGAAGTTAATGCAGCTCATGAAAAAACACCATTTTCTAAATTAACACGATATTTAACGTTGACAACACCGTCGGTTAAACGTTACGCCTTGCTAACGCCAAGCTAACTTGATGGACGGTGTTGAGCAAGCGTGATTAGCCGCTAGTGGCTGATGGTTAGCACCTCTCAACTCTCCCTCAATTCAAAAATAGATGTTACCAATGCACCACTATCCTTCTGGCGTTTGAACCAGACTCGTTGAATCTACATAAGCTAGCACTAGTCCAAACTATATTTTGTTATCGTTGCTCCTGTCGACATAACGTGTTAGCTTCCCCTCTAAATGTCAGCTAACGTTAGCAGCAGGTAGCATCAAGACAATACAAAACTGACAAGTTTAAATCCAGACTTTGCGTAACGTTCAGATGGTGACCAAATGACACCGGTTGCGGTTGTTGGGAGACGTAATTAGCCAGTTAACCAACTGATGACCGATCTGTTAATTTTCTGCTTAAATGGTTATCAGTAAACTGTTAAATGAGCTCAACATGCACATCACTAATAACCCTGATTAAGTTATTGAGCCGTGTTAGCAAGCTAATGCTAGCGATGGTTCACTCGTGTCTCATCATACCCAAAGACAACCGTGTGCTTGCTCTTTCTCTGTGTAGGTTTTTTTCTATGAAATAAATACGAGTGGCACACTTGTGACTTACAGATTTGTTTTTTTTCCTCACCAGATTCACTGTTGACGTGCAAAACTGAACCTTTGGTGAGTACTCTGTAACGTTGCTTTGAAAGTATGAGTTGTTCATTCAGTAGGTTTTCTGTTGTTGAAGCTTGTTTAGATTAGTTGAACCTTCTTTAATAAAGGTGTGTGTTTTATGCAGCCCCCAGAGAGGAAAAAGAGGACCGTTGAGGACTTCAATAAGTTCTGCAGCTTTGTCCTGGCCTATGCTGGTTACATCCCCAGTCCAAAAGAGGTAAGCTGCCTAGAATGTCACTGTGGATTTTAGAAATTATGTTATTGTCTTGTTCAGTTTGTGAAGAAATAGCTAAAATGTGTTTCTTGTTATTTTGCAGGAAAGCTCATGGTCACCAACATCGTCCAGCTCTGCACACAGTTCAGGGCTGTCAGCAGATGGTGGTGGTGGAGGCAGCAGCTCCATGGGTAATACTTGGGCAGATGGAAGCTCCGATATCCACACTATCCACACATTCGTCCGCAAAGCTCGAGCAAACAAGGGCAAAAACATTCGCCGCATGCACTCTGATAGCACTCTGCTGGACAAGATGCGCCTTAAAGACTCCCTATACGAGAGCCAGGCCAGCACTAAGGCGGAGCGCAAAAAGGACAAAAAACTTAAAAAGTTGTCACTGGGTTCTGCCATGACGGCGGCAGATAGTGGCAGTAGCGAAGGCGAGAAGAGAGCCCGCATCAAGCGCAGCAAAAACTCAAAACAGCCAAAAGCTAAGAAGCTTAAGAGTTCAGCAACTCAAAGTGAGACAGACTCTGAGGCGAGGCACACACACACAGAGGTACGAGCCGGGACGGAGGAGCTGACGGCGCATGGGGACTCAACCCCGAGCGAGCAGGGCCTGGGGAAGATGCAGCCAGAGGAGTCCATAAGGGAAGCAGAGATGAGCTCCAGCGAGGGCGAGACCTGGATCGCCGATGAAGACATTATGGTGGAGTCAGGTGTGTCTTTGTGCTTTTGTCCTTTGAAAATAAACTACCGATAATTTCTTTACATGCCAAAACTCTTTTACTTAATATCCTGTAACTCTGTTCTCTTTATCGACACAGGTGACGACTCGTGGGACTTGATCACCTGTTACTGTGGGAAGCCATTCGCGGGACGGCCGATGATCGAGTGCAACCAGTGCGGCATATGGGTGCACTTGTCGTGCGCAAAGATCAAGAAGTCCAACGTTCCTGACATCTTTTACTGCCACAAGTGCAGGGACGTGCGGCGGTCAGGACACAAAAAAGACACTTAGAAGTGAAGCGGACGGGAGGGACAAGGAGCACCCGCCCTGTTTTTTTTTTTGTTTTGTTTTTTTTTTTTTTTTTTGCTGTCACACTCGTTTTCTTTGATGCCTGCAGCCAAAACAGCCTAAATTATCACCTGGATGGCAACTGTATTGTCAGGTTGTAGGATTTCTTTTGACAATCACAACCATTCTTATTTATCCCTCACTGTACTTTTCATTTTTCCCCTTTTTTTTTTTTTCTTTCTTTCTTTGGCTACTGTGAAGAACTGGATAGAAGGCAACAGTGACAGCGGAGAATCATTTATTTGTTACTAATTAATTGGCTTTGTTGTGTACTGTGCTAGTGACGTGAACATACAGTTTTCATATTCACTGAAGGTGCATTTCGACTTATAAATGATTTCTTGAGACGACAAATCAGTGAAAATTTTCATTTAGCGTCACAAGGAGCAGCATTTTCTTCTTGATAGCCATTTCCGCTCTTCTTTAAATCAATGCAAGTTTTACACATTGACTCAATGTATAAGCTTAAGAGATGGAAAATGTCACTCCTGTTATTTGTTTAGAAGTACGTCATGATGCTAGACGGGCAGCTCATTTTTATTTTTGATTGTATTTTGGCGATTTATTCCTGAGTTTGCTTCGGTCGTCAGTGGTGATCACTGAACCTTGCGATGTAGAGATCTCACTACTCTAGAGTAAGTGATCCTTGATTTAATAGAATCGGCTAACAGATATTATTTTTGCAACTGCATCTAAAATTTCAAATTGCACACAGACAATTCTTTTAGCAGTGCACTTTTTTTAAACCCAAATACGATTTCCACTGCATATATGGGTGGTAATTGGGATTTATGATGAACTACAGCTGATTAAATCTGTACTTGGCGTGTGGCTGTGTACATTCATGATTGAGCGCTTAATGTTTCTCCCTGTCTGGCTTGTTAATCAGTCACTGATAGCCATTCACCATGAACAACATTTACAGTGAAAGCTGTTCAATTTTGATGTGTTTCATGTGTTTTTTTTGTTTTTGTTTTGTTTTTCATGTTTAAAACCTCATCCGATACGAGGGAGGGTAACGTTGCTGTAAGATGAATGGTTTGGCAGTGCTTTACGATGTCAAAAGTGGCTCTGAGGCTTGTTTTTGAATTGTTGTAAAATATTTGTTTTGTTTTGTTTTTTTTTTTCTATTTCACGTAATTGTTTTATTTCTTAGCTTTCTGAAAAGCAGGATTTAGATAAGCGCCCCGCATCAGAGAACGGACATAAGATTGTCTCACATCGAGAACAAAAAGTTGTAGTGTACAGAAAATAAGTTGACGCCACGTAGGTCGTGGCATTTGTTTATGTTGTTTGGTTTTACCATGTGCTTTTTCTTTTTGTTGGCAGGGAGAGTCTTGGTAAGTCCAGTAGCAGTTGCACTCTCTCTACAACTTCAACTCTGTGTACATATCCTTTCTTTTGACAACTGTACATATGTGAAAGTGAAGAGAGAAAATACCCAAGCAAAATCTATATTTTCTGCAGTCTGATATTGTTTTCTTTAATTGTAGCTTGAAAATAAAAAGTCTTTGGGATCATACAAACGGTTTTCGGAGTCATTCACACATAAAGAGACGTTTCAAGTTCTGTTTTTGTCACTTTTTATTAAATGTTGGCACACAGCAAAGTGTTTGTCATGCTTGTCTTTCACCACTAGAGGGAGACGGTCAACAGTCACTTGTTAGTATGGCAGTGAGTTAAATAGGAGTTCATGAATAAATATGGAAGATATATGATGATTTTGCAGGTGATTTGATTTTAAAAAATGAGGCACTCTTTATTCCTTGTAGTCTTCCTGGGAGGCATCAGGTTCATCCTGTAACACAAATAAATGCATGTGTGAAGACTCAATTCTTCATACCTGACAAAACAAGGTCTTTATGAATTATTAATGCTAAACCATTGTTATCGTCTATTTGAGTGACTCTACAAAGGGGTAATTAATGACATGGAAAACCTGAGTAAGGTATGCAAGTTTAAAATGGTTTATGCTTTCAAGACTGCTATTGTAACTGAAACATTTAGACATTGATAGAGATTGATGGTGCTCATTAATATTGCACCGTTGCTTTACTAACTGTAAAGACTTAAAAGTCATTGTGATGAAGGTTGATTTTCTTCAACAAAGTTATTCAACATTTATGGAGTAAGATCGAATAGGCTGCAATATCGTCCATTTGTCTCAGTATAGCCTCTAATATAGTGGCTTCATCAACATATTTATAAGAGAAATTTTAAATCGTTACTCACATTTCGATTTCGGAAGCCGCTCATCTGAAAGCTGCCGATGGAATCCAGACGAGCGACCTTCCTCCTGTAGACGCAGCGAAGGCAGAAAGACAAGTTCAGTCTAAAACACTAAAATTCTGTGATGCACAGTAGCCAAAAATCCATTATAATACATTCATATTTTATTTATTAACACTGTCTCAAATAACCTACTGTGTTCATATGAGCAGTCCTATCAATGAATATCACAAAAAAAGAAATTTAAACACATTAAACCTGTTTAACTTTACATGACTAAAATCCACAAAAGCAGCAACAACTTCTCATAGTTACTAATTATCAAAAGAATAAAGCAAACATGATTTCTAAATGCAGAAAACAAAATTTAAAAATGTCTACACATTTGTTGTTGAAAATTATATCATAATAGATACTGTTTATATTAAATATATTTGATTTAATTACTCCAAATACTTAAAAACTCCTGACGGCGCATCTCTCACATGTCTAACACTGCTCCTCTGATTTTGTCCTCACCTCTTTTCGTTGCTTTTACGCTTGTACTGGTATTGGTTCTGGTTCTGGTTCTGGTTCTGGTTCTGATGTTGGCGCTGGAGAGAAAGTTCTGTTGGGGTGAGGAAAGCCTCTGACTGAGAGGGGCGGCCGTCCACATCCCTGCCCATGTCTCCTGCATCACCCACAGAGAGGTCTCCCTGGTCTGACTGATCAGACTGGCGGGCAAAGAGCTCTTGGTCCATCCAGTTGACCTCCTGAGGACGGTAATCAAATAGTAAGAGGCCACACAGGATACATACATAGGATTAAATGCAGTCATTTGAGTTATTTGTAGGCCTTTAAAGGGTGCAAGATTTTAGTGTGGTAAGGCCTACCCTTTTATTTCTGAATCCGCTTGGCAAGACAGCTGCAGATATCTTCTCCAGTGACAGGTAAAAAGCCAGAAAAGGTATCACACATCTGGAGCAAAGCATCTGAGCAGAAGAAGAGTGAGTTTAAAGTCTGATCCAGTGAAGTGACACGGTAACACACAAGTAAAAAAGTAAATTATAAAAGCGACCACACGCTTACCTTGAGTCTTTGTTTCTTGCCCTGTTCTTGCCCTGAAAGATGCTGGTTGGTTGAAGCTCTGTGTCTCTGTGCTGTCGACCAGTTTGGACTGGAGGGTATTTGTAGCCATGCATGTAGGGTGGGTTTATATTATGGGACTGCCATCATGGGCTGTTTAGGCTAAGTGTGTGCCAATTAAATCTGCCGCCTTGCCGCCTGGCATTGTCATCATTAGTGTCGAACCTCTAAAGCCACCCTTCAGAGATTTTATGTGCTGACAACATCCCTTGACACACGCACATACATATACACATACCTCACCGCCTCACCCTTATCCATTTTCCTTGGAGCTGATACAAGGAAAGATGGGAGCATGATAAGGTCATTGTTGAGGATGTTGTAACTGTTTACAGGATTACTTTAGGGTTACCCTGTGGCTGGTTTCAACGGGTTTGCCTTCATCTGGATTAAAATGTTTTTGGTTCAAACTTGTATTTAAATGTAAATTAAATATACATTTAAACTATATTATCTTCTCATATCACTTATAAAGGCTAATAAGGCTGAAATCAATATTATGATATTAATTATGTGATTTATGTTCATTGCAATAAACTGTCTTGTTATGCATTACATAAGACTTTTACATACATACATAAACTTTTCACTCATGTAAAAGAAAAAGCTTAAAGGACAGGTTCACAGTTATTCAAGTCTGTCTTAAAACAACAGTCAGGTGTCCATATGAAAGAGGGTTTCCTCACTGTCATCATTCCTCCTGTTCATACTGGCTGTTAAAAGATCCCCTTCAAATGTGTTTTCAATGTAAGTGATGGTGACCAAAATCTACAGTCATTTAGAGCAAAAATGCATTTAAAAGTTTATCCGAAGCTTACATGAGACTTCAGCAGTCTGATCATAAAGTGGATATTAGGGAATGAAATGCAGTGTTTGTATTTGTATTTGTTGAGGCAGCAAAATTATTTGTATTTGTATTTTAATAAAAGTGGAAAGAGGCTTAAAACTCCTGTTTTTGTTTTTATTACGCTTTTTATTTTAGAAAATTAAAGTGTTACAATAAGTGTTCATGAATAAACTACCTTACGAAGGAGGTCCCCACACTGAGTCTTGACCTGGAGTCTCCCAGATCATAGACGACTGCACTGACTACTGAGCTAAAACTTTACTCATCGCCATTGCAGACAGACCTCAACCTATTTATACACCCATAACACAGAGACAGCACACCGTGTAATGTGTAGAGAAGAACTTCAAAGACGATTATTGCTTTGCACTTTTCATTTATTGCCTATTTTTTACAACATAATTTTATGGGAAGGAGAAGGGGAACAACAGGTTATGGAGAGTCCCTTGGGAGCACTTCGAGTGTGTCAGAGGCTCAGCTTTATCTCTGGTGAACACCCCAAACTCCTGAAGTGATGTCCAAATTAGGAAATGTGCGTCATGTAGCAGGTGGATGTGACTCCCCTCATTGAGATCTGCTGATAGACGTTATTTGTGCTTCGCCAAATAATGTATTTGTTTTCGAGTGCATCCCTGGCGGATATCTTCCACATTGACAGTCTTTTTAGCATCAAATTCCCTCTTTGTGTTTCCCTGTTGAGCTGTGGTGGATGTAAAGTAACAAAAAGAGGAACTTTGGCAATAAAAAGTGTAACGTTGTGATATATCTACTTGACTTGACTTATTTAGATGCCGAAGCTTCACATTAGCTTCAGATAAACTTTTAAATGCATCTTTGCACAGAAGGAGGACTGCTGATTTTGTCCCCCATCACTTACATTATAAATGCATTATGAAGGGATCTTCTAATGCTCAGTATGAGCAGGAGGAATGATTACAGCAAGAAAAACATGTTTCAATGTTCATTTGGGTACCTGAATATTGTTTTAAGACAAACTTGAAAAATTGTCAACCTGTCCTTTAAAAACAACAGTAATTTTGTTCATTTTGTAATTTTAACTTGCTTGCAATCATTAAGTTGGACAACAGAATTTTAAAAAAATGAAGCCTTTCTAAAATATTCTTCTAATCAAGTAACTTTTGTTAATTTTAACATTAAATCCTAAAAGTCTTATTTTCTCAAAACAAGGGGGAATAGTTAGCTAATTCTGTAGAGTAACTGCAACTTTTCCCTGAAACAAATCAATTTGTTAAAAGTAATTGTAAGCAGTTTGAAGTTCCCCTATTTAGCATTTAGTATATAAACATTTAATGAACAGTTTATAACGCACTATAATATAGTTGTTAGCGGACATAAGGACATTTTAAGTGTTTATTAATGTACAGTATGTGTCAACAACTATAACTTCTCCTATGAAGACATATTTACGTATTTATCACAACTGTGTTTCACTATATCGTCATTCATTATATTTACACCAGCTGCAGGTGCTCACAGGAGAAATGTGTTAGTGTTACCGAAATTTAAAATTTGTTAAAAAAAAAACCAAGCTGTTTATCGTTCAATTTTAATATATGATTCTATTGAAAGTCTCTTAGTCATTGTCCAAACCTATCTGTAGTTTAGATTTGGCAATAGGTTCATTGTATTTTGTTCTTAAATGGTTGTTAAATGGTCTTCTAAAGAAAAAACAGTTAATGCTCCTTATTAACTCATCCAATGGCCCAAACTTGTCACTGTTACTCTCTAACCTTGAAGAAATTATTACTTTTAATAACTAATTAATCTATAAAATATCTAAAATAATGAGAAAAGCCATCAAAAGGTATCGGAGCCAAAACGACACATTTAAACTGCTTAACTATGTAACAGAACAACCATAAAAACCATGAAACTTATTCAGTTTCAAACAAAACCAACATATGTTTCATTTTTTTACTAACAGACCATCAGAGTTGGAGTTGATTATTACTAATCAATGAATGACAGTTTTCTATCTGCACTAATTCAACAGGTTTTGGTTTGAAAGACCAAAAGAAAAGCGTAGAGACAGAGATCAGAGATAGTATCAGGATCCCAGTGTGTGTGGTCATCTGGAGGACTTGATCACTCTGTTACGCCCGACTTCACCGGCGGATTGCCACCCAATCCAGACCACACACAACCCCCCCCTCCACCCCTCCTCCTCCTCCGCCTGCCTGCTGCCTCTGTCTCCAGAAAACAAAACAGAGAGGCGACAGTGAAGCAGGGATGGATGGAGAGATTGGCTGAGGATGGGGTGGATGGTGGATGAGTGGGTGGAGGGGGTAGTCAGCATGGAGAATATGCGCTTTCAGACACGTTTTCACTTTTCCTCTTTTCCCGCCCTGTCCTAATTATTTCTATTTTGGGACACTGAGGCTCACCAAACATAGAGCTATTGCTGATAGATCAGGCGTGTATAAATAAACCGAGGGAAGGCTAGCAGCATGTCAGCAGGGGCAGAGGCCAGATAGGCTGCACTGATTACCTCCATTATCAGGGACAGGGCTCATTAGGGGCCTCTGTGTGGGTGTGTGACTATGTGTGTGTTATTTTATTGTATATATAATACAACAAACTTGAGGAGAATCCTTCAGAGTGGGGACATTTCGTTGCCAAACAATTCTGTTAGGGGTTAATTTAGGGTTGAAGATCAGGTTTGTGTGAGGTAAAGGTTATAAGGTTAAGTTAAGAGGCTGCCAGCATGATTTGTCGGCGCAGGTTTTCTCAAATCACACTTTCAGGTGTCTCATAAAAATATCTATTTGATTATATTCAAAAGTATGCTATGATTTCTGTAGTTAAACTGTGATATTTTCTGACTGTGCTTCTCTTTCAGACACCATTACGTTAAAACTAGTTACTTGTTGTGTACTCAATTAACTGTTTCAAGCATGATACTTACACATTCAAATCATATTAAACATGTATCTCTGTATATTAAATTTATGTTAATATATCCCCAAAATGTTTTACATAATATGATTTGTGTACACAAAGCACAAGGAAAAAACATCCACCATTAGTACGGATAAAGTGAACTAAAACTCAATAAATTACAACTTTGCGGTGTCTCAAAATAGCATATTAAAGGGCACTTAATTGTAGTAGAGTATTATATATTGTTAAAACATTAAGTACATTTTTATTACATCATAAATAGCATACTTTAAGTTCATCAATCATCAGTGCAGTGGACATGAAAGTATACTTTGTATACTACATTTAAGTACAATTAATACTTTTTCCCCCAGATTATCTGTTAGGACAGGAGAAAGTTAGTTTAGGGTTACTGTCTGGAGTTCTAGTGTTAACTAGAGTTGTAAATAAATAATATAATATAGTAATATAATAATAAAATAATATACTCATTGATGGTCTTGAATAGTATAGCAATACAAAAATGTGTATTTATGTGACAAAATCTGACGACGCCACAGCTTCATCCATGGTTTAATATGTGCGGTGTGTGTGTGTGTCTGACATAGGCTACTTTTGGGGACATATTTCAGACTTAGGACCAGTTAATTGGGGACGGCTTATCCAATTGGGGACAAAAGCCGTGTTCGCAACTGGGAAAAAGCTGATTTTGGGGTCAGTGGTTAAGGTTAGGATTAGGTTAAGTCTCCAGGAAATGAATCTAAGTCTATGTAATGTCCCCAAAAGTGACCATGGTCTGATATATGTGTATGTGTGTGTGTGTGTGTGGTGAGTAACTTCCCTCATACCCCGCCCCAAGTCCAGTGCCCTATAAGTATCAGGCATTACAGCAGGTGCCAAATATAGACTCAGCAGAGACCGTTTCCCCCCCAAGAAAAGTTTGCAGACAAGATTTACAGACAACAACGAGACATTTAGCAGATTGAATCAGTCCAGAAATTCAATTCCAACTCAACCATTTATGTTCCTGTTGATCACAGACACCCTGACTGGTCCTTGTCAGCGGGGATAAAAGAAACGGCAGATATTTTGACTTCACTGCCATAGCAGGAAAAGCGCAGGTGTAACTAATAACATTAACGACGTGTGTGTTGTGTTTAGGTGTTCTAGTAAAGCTTCACAGACCGCCATTACTATTAATCATTATTATTTTTTGTTATTCAGAGAATCAGAGTTTTTATCCCAACACCAAACGACTCATGAAAAAGGTAAGATTTAAAGTTGACTTCGAGCACATATGGTTTTATAAAGGAAGAGGAAGGTAGGGTTGTAATTAGCAATCATCTCCCTTTATCAAGAGCATAACATCCAACCCGGCAGTTTATCAGTCTTCAATCAGTCGTTCAATCAGTTAATTATTTGCATACTCCATTTGGTGACTAATTTAGAGCAGAGAGGAATTCATTAATTATATCCCGGTGTTCATATCGGATCCTGTGAAAGTCTTTTTTTAAACCAGCTGCACGTTTCATCAGGTCTAGATACACTAGTTTTAAACAGTGGTCCCTTGTACTATACTTGAGTATTTACATTATATGCTACTTTATACTTCTACTGCACCACATTTTGAGTAAAATATTGTACTTTGTTGTTAGAATTGTTACAATTACTAGTAAGTTTTTTCACATTCAAGATTTGACTGTGTTTCAACACTATGAAAGGTTACAGATGTTATTAATCTTTGCTCTTTTTAAATAAAAATAATTTCACGTCTGTTAATTCATATTTGAGATATTGATATTAGATCACATTGGGGATTCACAGTGGTGGTTTAGGTGTAAAAATTTGCCGTTTTTGTGTTTTGTCTGGTCTAGGGGGGAAGTAGGCGTCTTCAGCTGGGAAAAAATGTTCTAATTTTCTTTGTGTTTAACTCTCTTTCAAATAAAATATTGCTAAAAAAGAGATGTGACATGCAAAGCTTATAAAATATGATCCATTGTTACAGAGTAATCTACTGCCTCGACCAGCTACAACATTAAAATGCAGCCATAATATATCAATAATCCAAAAATACTTTATACTTTTATAAAAATTACTTTTTATACAGTTTTTAAATACAGTTTGCTGCTAATACTTCACAGTGGTGGAAAGTAACTAAGTACATTTACTCAAGTACTGTACTTAAGTACAATTATGAGGTACTTGTGTTTTACTTGAGTATTTCCATTTGATGCTACTTTATACTTCCACTCCACTACATTTCAGGGAGAAATATTGTACTTTCTACTCCACTACATTTATTTGACAGCTTTAGTTACTTTTCAGATGAGGATTTGGCACAATGGATAATATAACAAGCTTTTAAAATACAACACATTGTTAAAGATGAAACCAGTGGTTTCCAATCTTTTTGGTTTTTGATGTCTTTCAAAAAGCAGTGTGTAGTCGGGGTCACATTTCAGATGTCTATGAGCTGTTAACAGCTGCACCAAATAGTGATTTTTCCCTCTAAACTTCTCACATGGTTTCATTTCAATAAATGTTCAAATGATCCAATATGTCACCAAAAATCAAAGATTAGAGAAAAAGTCCAAAAACTGAAAACAGATTTGTGTATCAGAACGTTGTTTTTTCTTCTTTCCTCTCCCATTAATCATCTCACGACCCCTCAGATTTATCTGGCGACCCTTTGGAGGGACCCGACCCCTTGGTGGGGACCACTGGACTCAACTAACTAACTGTATATAAAATAGTTCAACAGTTAAATGCTGCTTACACACTGATGCATCAGTATTAATAATCTAATGATGTCATATAATATATAATAATATATCAGTCAGAGGGACCAAACCACTACTTTTACTGCAATACTTTTACTACATCAAGCTGATAATACTTATGTACTTTTACTTAAGTAGGATTTTTCATGCATTGCTCATTATGGAAAAAGACGCTGTGGTTTTATTGTGAAATGCGTGCTTATTACGACCTACGACTACGACTGCCAACAGGAAAAATTAAAGGGGTAAGCTATGTTCTGTTATCATTCTGGAGCTTGTTTTCTGCCTCTTTCTTGAGGAAATAACGTTTTTGCTGTGTGTGCTTGAGAGTGGGCGACTTGTCATTGTAGGGGTGTTTTATTGTGAAATGTGTAGTGGTTGACAGAGGAAGCTAGCTGTCTCATTAGCCGGAGAGCTAACAGCTGCAAGGTGTTTCTTCTTGGATAGCACCTTTTTTGTTGTGGTAGATGCCAGTCCTTTGTTAATGTTAGCGAGCGAGAGAATCGCAGAAAATCCAGCCCGGTTCCTTCACATAGAAATCTGTCCACACGAGAAACTGAGAAAGTCGGTGAAGGTCTCATTTTTCAAGTTACTTTACAACGCGTTGACTCATTAACAATAAAAAATGATTAATAAATGTACAATTCTTAATTATAGAACCTTTAAAACTGCATAGGTGGAGCTGGCCGCTTTGGACTGGGTCCTCCAGAGCCCCCATACATTGATATTTTTCAACAGCACTAATTAAAGGGTGTCCGCAACTACGGTCATTTTTAAGTCCCAGCAGTGAAATTTTGGATTTAAACGGTAAATCCGGCTGGTCGAGGCAGTAAATTAAAACGGTACTGCATACTAAAACATGTTTTTTGAGCTGTAAACTAAATTACATGACTATACATTGATGAAACACATCAGCGCTGGTGTTAATATTGACATTGACAGCAAATTTATTTTTAAAAAATTATGGTCATTTTATTTTTTATTATCTCGTCATCCGCTGTTTAAAATCAGCCCTGAAAAGGCGGGGCCAATGCTGACGTAGAGTCGACCGTTGGGAGGGCCATTTTAGCCTCAAGAGCTAACAGCAGCTAACAGCTATGCTAACCTGATGGAGGGGGTCTCTCTGTCTGTGACTGTCTGTGGAAGGAAGAGCAGCTGGCAGCCACAAAAACAACAGAAATCCTCGCATCTCGCCCTGCAGCTCTTCAACTCTCCGGCTGTCTGTTCCTGTGGTTATCAGCTGGTAAAGTCTTATTTTAAAACGTTAAATCCCGCCAAAACTGTCCGTCAGCTAAACATGTCCGCCTCGGAGCAGAGCTGCGCTCGGACAGGTTCAGCTCTGGTTACAGACCGATTTAACGTTTTAAAACAAGATTTTACTAGCTGACAACTGCAGGAACAGACAGCCAGAGAGTTTAAGAGCTGCAGGGAGAGATGCGAGGAGTATTTCTGTTGTTTTTGCCAGCTCTGACTTCTGGCTGGTTTAAATGTTGTTGCACTGTTTGTCTTCCTCTCATTATTATTATTGTTATTGTTATTATTATTATTATTATTATTATTATTATTATTATTATTATTATTATTATTATTATGATTATGATGATTATTATTATTATTATTACATGACACTGTCTCTTTGTTTTTTTACTGATCATTTATATGATTTTTTCATCTAAATGCGCCTGTCCCCCACACTGAACAAATGCCATAAAGTTTTTCCAAAGCCAAATAAATCTAGTTTCCATGGAAACAGAAGTTAGCAAGTGAGTACATGCATGACAGGTTGACAAGCTCAAGAAAAACAAGGTTAAACAAGGTAAAGATAATCTTGTCTCCTGAAGTATTTATTGTGTGTCCTTACCATACAGCTCAGTAACTGTATTTTGAACGACATTTTAAAAATCAATAAATATCACTGTTGAATTCATGTATATTAGTCGCTAAGAGTCAAAGCTAACGTAGCAGACCTTGCTAGCTGTCGTTTTCTGCAATATTAGCAAAAAAATGTCATTTCTTCAACAACAGCAGCTTTAGGTGTCACAGGTGTAGAGACAAATTCAAGGTGAGTTATATATTATATTGCAAACATTAAGTCAAACTAAACATAACCATGTCATTTTTGCAACTCTAGATGAGACCAAATTCATCTACAATATCCTGGATCATGTTCATACCTTTTGAAAATGCTTATAAATAATTTTTGTATGTCAGTGCTTACACAAATTTGTTTACACACATCAGGGATGTCCAAACTAAGGGCAAGTGTGGGTGTATTTCAACCAAGCAGAGACACACCTGATTCCAGTGTGCCAATTAGTGGTGAGGTCACCTGTCACTGCTTGGTTGTAATACAAGCCTGAACACACAACAGCTGACATTATAGTATTATCAGAGAACAGAGCTCATTTTTAAATATCATATGATGTATGAGGTAGGATGTGTGTGGTAGATGCATGGACTCTACCTTCAGTAGCATCTAGTTTTGTTTTAGTGTGGAATTCAAACTCAATTATGATCTACTGAGTAGACCAGAAATTCAATTAATATCCTTAACTAACTGTCATACAGAACCCTTAACATTGTTATATTTTGTATTAAAATAAGTTGAAGGCATCTTTAGGTATTAATGACCTGGTCATATATCTTTTAATGTAATGTGAAATAGGCCTACTTATTTCAGCAATCACTCTGTCACCTATGTGCTTTGGTCAAAACAACACACAGAGTTGGGGTCAGTAGTTTTTATTGGCCATTGAAGGATGATGTGATCTAGTACACAATGTGAATTTGGTTGGATTTGTGCCAGAACAAAAAGCAGTGACGTTTAGGCACATGATGCTTAATCACACAGTGTGGAAGGAACTTCTCGTTCTCGTTTTAATTAGTTACCTGTACATGTGCCAAAAGCCTCAAAGTTGGAAGGAGTTCAGGTTGAAATGAGAAATAGTTGGACTTGATACAATAATGTAATGTTGTTGTGAGATGCTGGTAGCGTGTTAGTATTTGACACAGTCTGTACTGCCATACCTCTTATCTCTATAGTAGCTTATTGTTAAGGTTACATTATTAACATTTATTATTAACATTATGTCCTTAATGACACAAGATGTCATTATCGCAGCAATGCTTTATTTTAATTATTATTATGATTTTTATTTGCAAAAAGTATTTTAACACTTAAGTAGAGATGATTTACACATTAGAACTGCAATATCTCTCATAAAAAGCAACATATTTGATCTTTTGTGTGTATAAAGACATTTGACATCTAGGGTTACTGTCTAAATTTTCCAGTGTTGAGAAAACCATGAAATTATTTTTCTATATCAATATTTACAATGATGCACAAAGCTTGATGAAAGTCTTAAAATTTTATAGAAATAAAGAGAGGAAAATGTATAAAATGAGCATTATTGTAACGTTGCGGTAAGGACATTTTGTAAGAACGAGTGATGGAAAAAAAAAACATGTTCCAGATTAAAGTCTTAATGACTATATGCAATGTTTTGCACCTGTTTATATGTATTACAGACTCTGGTGGTTAAAATTAAAATTCATAGAGGTTGATTTTTTAATTTTTTTTTTATTTGGGACAGTCAAAAGTGAGTGTAGTTGCAGAAACACCCTAAAACAGAAACAGAAAACAATGATATAATGTCATTAGGAACAAATTGATGGACAAGATCATGAAAAAATTACATTGATAGAATAAAGCACCTGTGAGATATGACAACTAGTACACTTCTGGGGTCTGTGGGGACCCCAGTCAGTAGGATTCATGTTAAGAAAAGAGTTTGAATTCCCCTTTGACACATTTAATGTCATTTTTAAAAAATGATTATTATCTTAGTCCAGTCCATTATATATTATACTATATTACAGTTTTTCTCGATCGCTTACACGCTGTAACTGACCCCAAACCATGACACCATCTACCAGAAGACAAACCAATTTCCCAAAACTATAAACACTGTTCCCCTTTTTTCACTCACCAACATCCAATATCATTAATTCAGGTCATCACAGCTGGAACCCAATTTACACACAAATCCCCAGATGGAAACACTCAGAGTCAAAACTGTTCACACACCAATCAGAAGCTCAGGATAGATAATAACAGGGTCATGAGTCAGTTCACTGAGGCAAAAATAAATGTGATTTATTTCTTTATGTGTAAACTGTTTTTTTCATTGGTTTCTATTAGTGAATGCATGGAAATGATTTTACTGTATTCTACGTAATTTATCAGCTGCGTATTTCTACAGTATATTTACTTTTTCACTCAGTTTCAGTTTATTTTACTACAGTACACACGAATTAGAAAATGTTGAAAACATATAAGAGTTGTGTCTTTATCTTGTATTCATCATGAAAAGAGGTTGTTCTGAGGGAGAAACATAAGCACCATCATTTATTACAGTAGCAGGTTTTTACAGTAGTGTTTTGAGTGTAATGGCTGTTTTTTTTTAGTGTATTTGACGACTTTTGTGTGACATCTGAAGGCAAAGTTTGGTTCAGATGTGAGATCAAATGGTTTTGAGTGGAGAGTTTGGCTTTGACATGGAAGTTTGTGAAGATGCAGTTATTCATTTGTGTTTATAGTTTTGGTAAATGGAGCACAATTTGAAGAATTAATTATATGTTTGGCATTGACTGTATGTGTCATTACTGAAGAACTGGCGCCCTCTATTGGTGGTCGCTGCTAAACGTCTAAAAGACCCCTCCCTGCTGGTACATACACTAATAATAGCATGTTGCACTTTACTGGAAGCAAATCCTCGTGTGTAGCTTTTGTAAAAACAGCAAATAAAAACGGTAAACCCTCTTAACATAACAAATTGTTAAAATGTCTGTATCAGCTGATGTGGGCTAAATAGTCAGAATATACGTGCAGACTGCTGCTTTAATGTAAAATCCTGCAGCTTTTTCGGGCGTTAAAAGTACAATTGTTTGTCTATTTCTGCGCCACCTTCATGATAATCCTGTTTAGATTTGGCTCACCCTCATGGAAATACACTGCAAGGGGAGGAGATTATATTAAACAAAAATGACGAGGGGGGAGGTGACAGCAGTAAAGAGAAGCAGATTCGTGTTAAGAAGACGGGAAGAAGCGCCTCCAACAGGCTCCGAGGATCAGCCTTTTGCTGCACTTTCACTTCACTGTCTTGAAAAATCGATTTTGTAGCTGTATTAGAGGAGAAATCGGCTGCCAGAGAGGTGAGATTTCTGTGTCATTTCTGTGTTTTTTTCCCCGTTGTGTCTTGTCAATTACGCATGCATGAGAGGGTTTTTATCAGGCTTTAACCAGGCGCAAGGAGGGTTTATGAGCCGGAGAGATACAGCTAGACTACAGCTATGGAGAGTGTTTGAATCGAGATAAAATGTCGTTGACCTTATGGGGGATTTTGGTATGAGTCAACCGGAAATTCAGTATTTGTAATATGAAAGCTGCATGAAAAAGCTGCAGGGACCCCCTCTCCTCTTCCTCCTCCTTCTCCTCTTCTGCAAAACATGTCACACCTACTTGTTTTTATTTTCATGCATCTTAACTCATAAGTGAGATTTGTTGACCTTTAGTTTCAACTTTCATTGTCACATGATTTCCCCCTGCAAGCTGACTAACCAGCTGGACTTTTGCACTGTGATGGTTATAAACCAATTAAACCACTGAAGTGTGAAGAGAAAAACATGGCTTTTGTTTAATGGGCAACACAGGTCACATACAGTCAACATGATTGTGTGATTAAATGAGGCTGTTGGTCTTTCTTGAACTCATTTGTTGTTATTTCTTTCTGTTTCTGTGCAACCCCTCCTCACTCTTTTTTCTGTTTTTTATCACTGCGCCCCTCAACTCCTCCTCCTCCTCCTTCTTGTCCTTCCTCCTCATTCCTCCAGTTTCCCATAGAGATCCCAGGGAGTGGACCAGGAAGTGTGACCTCCTTTTTAGTCAGTACCCAGCAAAGTTGCTGCCAGCTACACTATGTCTGCCCCTGGTAAGTTGTTTAATACAGCAGAAAGGAAAACACAAATATATTTCTCTTAGTTAATTACAAACTGTGATGTGAGTTAAACATGATGGCTTTCACTTCCTTATTTCCTATCACACTATGTCAAACTATGCTGCTATTGTGAAATCGAAATGTTTCCAGTTCTGTCACAAACTGACGTTGTGAATAAGTAAATGCATGTGAGTAATTTCCATCCTCCACCCAAGGGGGTGAAATTTTGAAAGGAATTCCTTGAATGCATGTAATTGCATTTAAAGTGAGGTGCCTGATTTCAGCCGTTGGTGGAGGTGAAAGATGCCATTGTACGATTTCTCTGCTGCATAGGTCGTGCGGGGACGTCTCTCTTTGCTGATGAGGGTAGCCTTCCTTCATACGTACCGGTTTACATTTTTTGTGTTTATTTCCTGCAAGTAGAGAAAGGAATGTGGAAAGAGGTGGAGCAACAAAGAGCTTCAGAGTTCACTGAGCATTACACCCTTCTTTTTGATTTCAGGCTTTGTGTGTTAAAGACAGAAGCATAATGGATTGTTTGCTTTCTGGCTTTAACCCACAGTTGTTTTGAGACTTAACTACATTAAATAGAAGCTCAACCGAGGGAGTGTATCGCTATGAAAAAGTCCTGTGACCTTTCGGACAGTTTTACTCATGTTGAGCAATGACAACAAAAACCAGTTTGGTCAGCTGTGAGGCAAATGTGATGCCAGTACGTGACTCCTAATTCCTCAATAGCAGCACTGATAATCATCGTGATGAGTGACATTTTACAGGCAAGGCCAGGAAATGTTATGTAGTTTATGAAAAAGAGAGTCTTTGATCTGTACATTAGAATATATATTTGCATACAGCAGCAATGAATGTAATAAATAAAATAGAAGAGTCAGAGCTCACTCTTATTCCACAGACATGCAGCCACAAGAACACACCAGCCAATCACAAGCTTGAGAAAATAAGTTTAAGGTGTTCGGTTTGATCTTGAACACAGTCAAAACCAAAAGTGTTGTTGATCAATTTCCTGTCTATTGACCAAGATGTTACTAACAGAAATGAAAACTTTAACACAACCGTTGTGCCGCCTATTCCCTGAATTTGTTTATGGGAAAACAAACATATTAGAGCGTTTTTAAAAAAAAAAAAACGAAATTCAATGCAGGAGAAGCCCACATGTTTCCTCTTATGAGCAATTATAGCATCCGTTTAAGATCCAGGGAACACACAAGAAAGGAGCCGTTTGTTGATACCTCTGCTGAGACACTTTAATTGGGAAAACGTGTATTCGGCTTCGGGAGGGGTTGGGCGATCTGAAATAGGGCGATACTTCTGGCTATGAGAAAGAAAATGATTATTAAAATGAACCTCATGTAAACTTTAGGCAGCAGGATCATCTCAAATCACTGTTTCTGAGAGACATTCCTTGTATGGTGTCAACATTTAGCGAACACATGACAGCCAGCATTCCAGTTGATTAAAAACAGAGATCCACTCGCACTTCTCGGTAACCATTTAACATCTTTTCCAGACAGTATTTGTTTTCTTTTATATTATTTTTGAATGGCTATGTATTGAGTGAGTGAATAATCTTGTGCAAACCCATATTATAAGATCAGAGTGGCACACTGAGAAAATACTGAAGAAATCCAGACCACTGCTCTAAACCGCCAGCTGAAAACCTCAGTGATTATTGTAGTTTCTTCTGGTCGGATAAAAATCTGCATCTGTTGAATTCATGCTCAAATAAACAGTGTGTCAGGTTAATTGTTTAGTTTCTAAAACCTTTTTTTTTTTTCAAACAAATATTGAACCAGGAAGATGCGGCTAAACAGGTTCAAATGGCGAGACGTATTAGTTGTTTACGTGCTCTCCTGTGAGCACTCAGGTAATAATTAGCTTATTGGCTCTGTGGTCCCAGCAGGGAAAAGCAGGATGATCCACAGTAAACACACAGCTGCTGCTATCAGCCACATACACACACACATATATCATGACTTCACCCGTCACTGTGGTGCAGTGATGAACTAAATGCGTGTTTCTGCATTATTTCATCGGAGACAATTGATTTGTGTTTTTATCTTTGTTAGTATTATATTTTTATTTATGTTTCTCACTTATTTTTATTTAATTTGAATGGATTTCATATGTTTTCTTTTTTGGTTATTTATGTTTCATGGTTTAAATGAATCTCTCTTGCTTCCCGTTTGAATGTCATCTCATATAATATGCTAAAGAAACACTGTGTGTGTGTGTGTGTGTGTGTGTGTGTGAGAGCTGCAGCTTCATTATACACAGTGCACGTACTGTATGTGTGGACTCATATCAAAATATTCAAAATTAGTCAAATATAAGAAAAAGCCTGTTAAGGACAACATTTTGAAGTAGTATCATTGTCTTTTTGCCAGTTTATCCAGGAATACCCAACCAGGGACCCTACTCCATGCCTCAGCCGGGCCAGTCGGTGGCCCCTTATCCAGTTCCTCAGGGAGGGTACGGAGACCCCAGTCAAGCGCCTCCGCCAGGGTTCAACATGAGCTACAATCAGGGCCCGCCTCCCGTCATGTATCAGCCAGGGCCGGTGGGGCCGGGTCAGGCTCCAGGGCCAGAGTACGGCGGGCCGCCGGGCCATGCTCCAGGGCCGGAGTACGGTGGGGCTCCGGGAGCGATCTCCCCAGCCAGTGCTCCTGTTGGGGTCCCACCAGGGCTCGAATACCTCACACAGGTAGGTCAGAGACATATAAAAACACAACTAAAATTCTTTACAATCAGTGAAAAGTGGTGCAGTCAGGTGATTTTGTTCCAAACGCAGCATCACCTGTTTCAAGATTTTTCTTAGAAGATCTTGAACTAAGGTTGATTATTCCTGCACCACTTCTACATTTCTATTTGTTGCCTCTCTGAGTGTACTTACAATGACTCCTTGACTCAGATAGATTTAATCATGAGAAGATACTCTTGAGATCACTTGACTGTGTGTAAAACCCACCCTTGTAATCAGGTGTGAATCAGTTGAGAGGAAACATGCATGACTTTGTTTTTTACTGTTAGTTCCTCATTTAGTGCATTTTGCATGAAACTTTGTTGTCTTTACATCAAATAAAACGATGCACTTCAAATCCATCACAGTGTACAACTGTCAGGTTTCTGTCAGGAATGGGAGCCAATTAAAGTGAATAGTCAGTCAGTCAGTGAAGAAAAAAGGACTAATCTGGTTTTAATTTGCCATTTTTAATATGACTTCTCAGCTTTTTGAAATTTTTCAGATCATGTACAAAGACCTCTTTAAAAACAAGAACTCAGAAAGTTTCCTTTGTGTATATATGGAAGGAGCAACTTGCAACAAAACAAACAAAGGCTTGGCTTTCCAGCAATGTATGTTTCAGGTAGTCACCTGTAAATAGAGACTGTTGGTATTGCTTCCACACCCTCAGATGTGACTCTCCTCCGCTGCATCTGGTTTCAACACAGTCGAAGGGATTTTTATGAAAATAAATCAAGCAAGTTACTTTGCATTGCAAACAAGTGATCATGGTTGCAGTTTTTTCACTTGTTTAAAGAGAAATAAGACTTTCAGACTCATCTCACACTTACAGCTTGATGATAGATGTATTTTGTGATTATTATGATTTAAAAGTGTAACTAAGTTTTGTCGTTTTTCTCTTTGTGTTTTAGATTGACCAGATTCTGATCCACCAAAAAGTTGAACTCCTAGAAGGTAAAGTTTATTACTTGTTTGTCTAGTCTTAATTCCTTTGGCAAATAACCAGCAGCAGTTTTTGCTACACTGGCGACTTTTAAACCTCCCAGTAATAAACCATAATAATAAAATGACACCTGCCCTTGAAATTCCTTACTCATCTTTACTGTGCTATTCACCATTTCCACCCTCTTTCCTTTTCGCCTCTCTTTCCAACCCCGCCCAGCATTCATCGGGTTCGAGACCAACAACCAGTACGAGATAAAGAACAGCCTGGGACAAAAGATCTACAAGGCCAAAGAGAAGAACGACTGCTGCACCAGGAACTGCTGCGGTTCGCTGCGCAGCTTCGACATGAAGATCAAGGACAACATGGACAGAGAGGTCATCCGCCTCATACGGCCTTTCCGCTGTGTCTCCTGCTGGTGTCCCTGCTGCCTGCAAGAGGTGTGTCTCAAAGTGTCAAAAACAGTTCTTAATAACCTCATATCACATTGATTTATCACACCAAGACCAATATTGTACTAAAGTCAATAGTTCAGTCAGTGCCATATCTCCCTGAGTACTCACACCAGTTATGGATAAACACCCTGATATCTGTTTTATAATATTTGACTTAAGTGTGTCAAGATAATGTGCCATTATTAGTCTGTTAATATTCAACCATATTGATCATTTGAAGATTTTCTAATGGAAAACTATTACTTTTCACAGTTTATTGGTTAAGAAACAGCAATAATCATCATTCTTAGGGGGTAGTTTTGTTCTTCCTAGAGTGAATGGGACACTTTATTCGCTGTATATACTGTAACTCTTTTTAAAAAACAAATCACAGATTGCTTCAAAACAAAGAAATACATAGTGTGAAAAAGTTTAAAGAAATACGATTCAAATAAAGTGCAGTTTGGCAAATGAAATCAAAGGAACAAATGCAGTAAACATGCAGAGTAAAAATAATATAAGAAAATGTGACTAATGTGTTGCTTTGTGTTTTTTTAAAAGCAACCTAAGCAAAAAATATGCTAATTTAAAGTCTTAGGAAGCAGAGTTGACAAAAAAACATTACAAACAAAAACATTTTCTCAGTTACTCCTGATGGTATCTAATCATGCAAGAGACCACCCTGATGTAAAAGAGATGAATGGAAGTTTGTTTGTGATGCTCACAGGATTGAAAAAGTTCATTAGACTCAACAGGAACACGTCTTTTCCAAAACAGTGTGCTCATTACTCTGGATGATACAAATAAACGTACAACTTTCTACAAAAACAAGTAATCTCTATGAAAACTGTGTCTGCTGAGAAATGTTGTTGCTCAGATAGATATTTGAAATGGCAGTTTGTGTGCAGGTTTTTCTCTAAAGCAAAAGCATTAAAGCAGATTATTTCAGATTAATCCACTTTCATCCATCGAGAAGAAACATTATTTCTGATTAGCATAAAAATCTGCAGCCTCACAGCTCTCAGAGGCCTTGTGTTACTGTCGAGTTGCTGAGTGGCGTTTCGATCGTCTTTGTGCGCCAGTCTGCTCAGGCGGGGGTTTGTTAAGACTATGAATGGCCCTTTGTCTGTCCAAACTATCTTCTGGACTTCCCCCCCCAATCCTCTGCCATCCCTCCACCTCTGAGACCTTCCTCTCTCCGTCTACATTTAATCACATCGCTGGCAGTCTGGCTACAGCACATTCCCATGGACCTGAACCCAAACGGCTACACTCTCACATACTGCAGCCCTCTGTTTACTGAGCAGACAGGAGCCATGTGAGGCGTATTACCTTTGTTATGTGGTGCCACAATGAAGCAGTCAGAGGCTCACTTATCGTTCCTGCCTTCCCGTGTAACCCGCTGTGTAACCCCATGATGATGTATTTATAGCTGTCAGTGTCCAGAGACGAGGGCAGATTTTCAACCCCCATAAGATGGCTTTCTATTTTTGTGTCACGTTAGTATGTGTGTGTAACTGTGTATGTATGTCACCCACAGATGGAGGTCCAGGCACCGCCAGGCACCACCATAGGCTATGTCAAACAGGACTGGCACCCTTGCCTGCCGAAGTTCTCCATCCAGGGAGCAAACAAGGAGACCCTGATGAAACTGGAGGGGCCCTGCTTCGCCTGCAACTGCTGTGGGGACGTCAACTTTGAGGTGAGCTCACTGGATCGTTGTGTTGACTGGTGAAACTCTTCAGGTTCAGTTCCAACAATCCAGTTTAGTTGAAGTGTGAAATTTGGCTTTTTGACCACAACTGGAAACAAAATAGGGAGATATTAGCGATTGATAACATGTTGACTGGCTTAAAGCTACATTCCAAGTTTGGACATTTTTGTGGAAACACCCATGTGGGTAGCTCCAGGTCAGAAAAATGAAGTCAATGTGGAAGTGACTTAAACCTGCATTCTCTCTAGTGGCCAGCAGGGGGCGAATCCACTGGTTGCAAAAAGAAGTCCAATTGTATGGAAGCCTATTAGAAAATGATCCTACTTCTCACTTGATTTATTAACTCAGTAAACGTTCAATAACGACAATGCTGATTACATACGTTACATATCGTAACGCCAGATTATAATAGGAGTATAGGTGTAGCTGTCGCTATTTCAGTGTTTTCAGTTCATGAAAGTAACATTTTCCGCCTAAAAAAATCTTGTTCAGCGCTTGGTTGTACTAAAAGACTCTTTAAGGAGTCGGATGGTTAGTTTTTCCATTTAGTACATTTTGTTTTAAGCCTGTTTTTCATTAGCTACAATTAGCATTAGCATTATCACAGTTAACCAGTTCATATAATACACCCATGATGTAAACAACACAGAGTTTTAAAGATTTAAAACAAATTAGGCTCTACAAATGTTTAATGGGGAGAAAAATGCACTCAACATGTTTATTAGGCTTAAAGAATTCACACACTGGGTTTTGGTGAGAGACACTAAATGTAGACAAAACTTTGCAGCACACTGCATGTAGGCCTAAAAGGTGAGATTGAAACTTCATTAGACTCAGTGAATCAGCTTGCGAGAAAAAGAGCTATAGTCCCTCTCGCTCTCCTCTCTATCATGTTTACATCGTGACAGTATAGTTGCTCTTTTTGCTCTGCAGCTGAAGGGAAAAGATGGCGACAAGACGATCGGTCGCATCAGCAAACAGTGGAGCGGCCTTCTGAAGGAGGTCTTCACCGACACGGACAACTTCGGCATCCAGTTCCCGCTGGACTTGGACGTGAAGATGAAAGCTGTGCTCATGGGAGCCTGTTTCCTCATCGTAAGTCCCGATTCTTTTTTCTTTTTTTTTTTTTTAATACCAACGGTTTGGATTTTTCGGGATCTTGCTGTGAAAAGTGAAGATAGTAGTGAACATTCCCTTGTTTGTTCTTCTTTGCAGGATTTCATGTTCTTCGAGAAGGTCGGGGAGGCCAACCAACGCAGCACTGTGTTTTCATAACAGAGGAAAAGGAAGAGAAAACAACAGCATGGGTGCAAGGACTTTCTCTAGATATGCATTCTCTCTTCAAGTGCTTTGTTTTTCTGTTCATTTTTGTTTAAAAAAAAAAATCCTTCCTTCATCAGATTCTAGCCAGCCAATATGGTGCCAATCCAAGGATCCTGATCACAGATGTCTGCCATAGATGTCTTTGAATTGATCAGTGTCACTGGTTGTCATGTTGCCATTTTACATACAGTTTATAGACTTTAGATCTATATTTTTTTACCTCCAGCTAACATTCACTCCCTTCCCAAGAAAGTCAACCTTGCCCTCAGTGGCTTTTTCAGTGCCGACAGAGTGAAGTAAAAGTCAACATCAGCACTCATCTGAAATGTTTAGATCTGGGTTTTGAATGTGCTTGATGCTACACTGGCATTGACAGCTCATATTTATGCCGCATGTTAATATATTATCAATATACTCTTACTGCTTTGTGAGGAAATCACAATATATTTAGTGTAAGTGCAATACTGATGTGGAGGTAGAAGTCATATTTGTTGCCTTGTTTTTTAATAAATAAACAGGCTTTATAGAGAATATCTGACCATTTGCCACAGTTTAAAAAAAGACTTCCGTTATGTAGGGCAGTGGTGGTTGTTTCAGGGCAGTGGTGGTTGTTTCAGCGACAGGAACGAGAGGAAGTTCATTGTCTTTTTAATTAGAAGTTGTGAACACAAGAGTGGACGTACGCTGATAGTATTCACCAAAGTGCTCTTCCTCTACCTCTCAGCTATGTTCCTCTTCCTCGAAGCCCTCTTGTCTTAAATAAACAAAACTACAGCTCAGATCACAGTTGAAATGCTCTCATGCTCCCACCGTGCTTTACTTGTGGTTGCTATGGAGACCCATGATGCGTGTCGAACCTCGCCCTTCCATTTCTCCAGACACCACTGCATTAAACTAGAGCCAGTGTAATGATATATCAGAGAGAGAGTGTGAATAGAGAGCAAGTAAAAAGCAGAAGTTGAGGTAAGAGTAGGTGTTAAACTGACCTCAGTGTGGTTGGAAACCCTCTTCAGTGACAGGGTTTAAAGGAAATACATTAACTTTCTGTAATTCTTTGAACAGACAGAGACCCGAATGTGAACTTGTGTAAATTCTGTGCCGTTTACAGCTCATTGGATCACTGCGCTTTCGAATAAATGACATAAAAAACAGGTTAATGTTTGCAAATGTCACCTATTACTCTTGAAGACGATTCTCTTGCTCTGTATACATTTGTGCGTTTATAGGATTACATGGGTGTGCCTCCTGTCAGGTTTGGTTACCACTAATACTCATAATTCCAGACCAAAGCTTTGTATTACACACTGTATAAATGCTTGTCATAGCGTGTGCGTATATGCTACCATCAGCCTTTGTGGAAAGTAGCCAAAAGGTTAACACTTTCGCAATTATATGTTCACTGAGTTCATCTGCAGCTTGTTTTTTTTAATCAAATCGTTAAATCTGCAGTGTCTGTTTCCTGTATTTCTACCAAAATCTATTTTGTACCATTTTTCTGTAACTCTCATAACTTGTGATTTATAAATTACTTTTTTTTTTTTTTTTTTACAGAAACAAAAAACACCCTGTAAGTAGTTCACAAATAAAAAATATTAAGCCATTGTAAAAGTGATGTCCTCTTGTGTTCCACTGGTTCAGTGTTCAGGAAATATTAGGGGAAGGCCCTCGGAAACCAGTCTAAAAGTGGAACATCTGATTGCACTGGAAAAAATGATCTTTGCATTGTCAAAGTCCAGCTCCACTAAGAAACACTGCTCTACTTCAGTTGCTGGTTGACTTACTCAGTACAGTATGTGCTTTATTGATGCAGTATCAGCTTTCTTATCTGTCTGCATCGAGGTTAAAAGGCAGATTGTATCCATGTCCTACCTCAGGTGCGACAAGGAGAGACAAAGTCCCCCTCCCTGGTCAGATACTAAACGTCTAACTGCTCCACCTCCTGGTGGAATGTGAGAAATACAAGCAGAGTATTTCTGGGAGCATGTCTGCACATGTCCATCTGTACCTCAAAGCTTCTGGGAAAAAAACTGAATTTGATTGTCTTCTCATGATATGTAATGCTCTTGTCCTTATTGTACAGGACTCAACAAGTCAGTGGATCAGCAACTGGTTGTACCTCACCTGAACTTCTACCTGCTGCTGCTGCTGTGTAAATACTCTTGTACATCTATGTACACAGTATTTGTAAGTTTAATTACACCTGTTGGGAAGAATACACAGAATATATATAGCTTTCACAAGATATTCAAGGTATTTAAGGCTTTCAATCAAGTTTCGATAAAACCCTTTCAGATTCATCTTTCTAAAGAGTGGTGAAGTTTCTTTTATTAACTTTAGGGGTGTTTTATACAATCATAAATAAGCTTATTGTTGTGTGCAGTGAGAAATGAGCTCAAATGAGGTTTATAATTATTGCAACTATCCAACTTTTTCCTCATTTGATATTTCACCAGATACCTCGACTCCAAAACTCAGTCAGTGCTCGCTTCGAATTTAAAATCTCAGTTGTCCTCTATTGAATGGTGTTTATGTAAGGTAACAGGAGGCCAGGGATTACTGTGGAAACACTGAATTTTATAATAACACTGACAGAGAAACTCTATTTAATATGGATGAGTCACCTCATGGTTGATCAGAATATTAAGGTCAGTATCAGTGGCAGCAGATTGGTGCATCACGAATATGAGGTTGTTTTTAATCTCCTACATAAAAGTATTAAAACTACCACAATGACACTGTGTATTACTTTAAAATCCCTTTATGCCAGTGCAGTATCTAATATTTTAAATTCACAATAAATAGATTGTTAGTACACTGGAATAAAACCTTTTTATTTAATATTAAAGTAATCACGGTGCAGTTTTGCAATATAAAAACTGGAAGCTGCTCATATCATCACGTATGATCATCAATTTATTCAACATAACAATCATTACTAATATGTACAAAATCATTAAGATACAAAAACATTTGCACAAAACAAACACATAATGTGAAGAGTAATATCATTAAAAATATAAAAACAGTACTCAGAAACAGTTTCGTCTTTTTCTTAATTCCTTCGTTTCGAAATATGTGTCTTTTTACATTCTTCTATCTTCATTTTCCTATTTTTTTTATCTCCCACGTGTTGTTGTGGGCAGCTTCCAGTGTCAGAGTGTGTCAGCGTGAATCAAGTCTCAAACATCCAGATATTAGGAAAGAGAGTATCAGCCCCAAAAGAAATCCTTTCACACTCGTCTCTCTGCGCTAATCTGAGGTCGATCCCTCCCTTGGCCTGGTCTGTCGTCCAGTGACCATTGGATCAGGTAACGGCTGGCTGACTGCAGGTTCCACTGGTACTTGGACAGGACCCTCAGGCAGTCCTCTTTGGAGCAGAGGCTCAGCGAGTAGAGCTGGTCCAACTAAGACACAACAAAAGAAAAGGCCTCAGAAGCAGGAAAAAAATATAAGCATTTATGGAAAATTAAACAAAAAGGGGAGACAAACAAAACTCAACATGCCACACAGCAACGCACGTTGTTTCCCTGCAGCACTCAAATGCAAAACACTTGCTGTGACATCATACAGTAGACTGGAGTACGCCCTGTAATACAACATGCTTCACTGCAGAATCATATACTGCAGTTTTTTTAAATAATAATTAAATTCACAGTTGAATTACCTTTAAAGGAGAGTTATAACGTTTTATGGTAACTGTTTCATTGATGGCTCATCAAAACATGACATGAAAAGTATCTTGACACATTGTACATTTCTTCTGTTTGCCTAATACTTTCAGTTTGATTGGTATTCTTTGGTATTAAACAATCGTACATATGACTACGAATTCAAATTTGACTTGATTTCTGTTTGAATTAGTATCTTCAAACTATAAACTTGCTCATAATAGAGTGAAAAAACACCTAGTGCTGCTTAAACTTCACGCACAAGAAAAACGCTTTTAAAGAATGGCCAGGTTTATCTGTTCGGGGGCCCTGGGGCTAATTATTATTACACCCATACAACTGCAAAATAGATTCATTTTAACTGGCCCCAGGTTTTCAGTATTTCAATTTATTTTGTGGCAATTTCATTAGACACAACTTTTTTTTTGCATTATTTGAGCACAATATAAACAAATAATACCGCAGGACCCACCATAGATGATAATGTAATGTATATGTGGTGAAAACATTCTAACAAACCTGCAATCAATCAAGGAATCAAGGATTTTTAGGGCCCTTGGGATGATTTTTGAAACTTTTTATTTTATATCTTGTCTTACTCTTGTTTTATGTAAGTCTCTTTGCTTGCCTTGTTGTTGACAGTTACTAAATAAAAACCAAATATTCATGTCTTTGCTTTATTGCATCAGATGCTCAAACCAAAAATGACCACACGCAGCAGCAGAAACAGGTAAATATGGTGTTTTTTGCCCTTTGTGTCGTCGTATCATGGTCTGACCTTAAGCTGTTGCTCGGCTCGCAGTGGGTTCCAGTCATTACGTTGAAGCGCAGCACGAACCTCTTCGATAGTCACTCCATGTACCGCCTCCATTACCTGAGCAGAGCAACAAATCTTGTATTTCAATCCAGTGGACAATGTTTTGTGCAGAAAAAAAGTATCTAAAGCAGTCAGGAATCTGTGTCATACCTGCGAGATGAGACTTTCTCTCGTGTTCGGCACATGAGGTGACTTCTCTCGGTCTCGATCTCTGATTCGTTCCCTCCCTCTGACGATTGGTTGCTCGTCCAACTGTGGGGTCGACCGCGCCACGTGGGCCATTTTAGCCAGGTTGGTGCCTCCGACACACTGTTGAGGCTGCTGTTGGGGTTGAGGTTGAAGTTGTTGCGACGGAGGGGAGAGGACCAACTGAGAAGGCCAGGAGGTGCCTGGGACCGGGTAGATCGTAGGCTTCCTCTGAGCTTTCAAGTGTTTCAGGTTGGGGGGCGGCGGTCGGGGAGGAGGGACGATACTGGCCTCGCTGAAGCGACGCGGGTCCTGCTGCATCACCACACTGCGGGCTACCATCCCTGGGGGCATGACTCTGCCCTGCTGATCCACTTTGCCCCCCCCGACTGTATGAGACCGGGGCCGGTGTCCACTCAAGACCGACTCCAGGCTCCGAGACATACCTGAAGAATCAGGGAGACGCAAAAAGTACAATTAAACATTTACCCATCGTAACAAGTGACATGAATGAGAACAAAAGGGAAAAAGCGCAGAAGTTGCACTAGAAAACACATGTTTATAGACTCGCCTGCACAATTCAGTCGTCTTGCACAGGTGATGGCAAGTGAATAATCTTATGTAAGAGTTTATGTGGGCACTGCTGAGATAGATTAATAAAATCACTAGGGGGCAGACTTAGTAAATTATCGATTCAGTGAGTGAATGAATGAATACAGGAGTTGAGTTGGATGGATAAGGTGCCTCACATTTAAAAACAGTGAAACAAACAAGTAGCTTTTAAGACATTTTAAAACAGAATCAGTGAAAAAATGAAAACATAAAAGGACAAATCACCTTTTAAAGCTGCAGCAGACACTGACATATATAGGTTATACTGTACAGTGTGTCCTGCAGCTCTCACTATGTTCTACAACTGATTTTATATTATATTTCGTTCCTACCTGCCATTTTTTGCAGATTGGAGCCCTCCTTCTCCCTGGAGGAGCCCGCCCTCCAGCTGCCACTGTACAGGTCAAAACAGTAAACACATTAGCCATGACTCACAAGCTATATTGACGGACAGCGGATCAAAGTTCAATGTTGCACTGCAATTAGCTTTGTGCAATAAAACTCAGTGACTCAGGGACCTGAGCTAAGATTATATGGTTTTCAACATAACATACGCAGAGTAAAAACCTCTTTTTTTTTTTTTTTGTTTTGTTTTGTTTTGAAGTATTCTGTAGGAACAACAAATAGACGAGAAGCTACAAAGGCTGCAAGGATATATAGGAAACAACATTTGTTATACATTTTTAGCTGCAGCCAGCAGGTAATTCGAGTTATTGTCTGTTCAAATGAACAAAATCTGTTGTGAGACACAGCCTGACTGCTGTATAACTGTCATTTTATCTAAGATGGTAAATTATAATTCCTGCATCATTTTACTGACAAGCAGGTTTTATTGCATATTTATTTGTATCTCTTTACATAACCAGACAAACATACAGTATATGACTTTGTGTCAGGATACTTTCGGTTCAGCTTCAACAGAGTTTAGAGCCCTAACGATTAGCTGATTCATCAATTTACAGAAAATTAGTCAGTATTTTGATAATTAATTCATCGTTTTAGTCATTTTTTTTAAGCAAACATGACAAATATTCTCTGTTTTCAGGTTCTCAAATAACAGTTTTTAGTTTTTTCTCTGTTTTATCTAATTGTAAACTGAAAATCTTTTGTTTTTGAGCCGTTGGTCAGATAAAACAAGACATTTTGAAGACGTCACCTTGGACTGTGGGATATTATAACGAGCATTTTTCATTATTATCTGACATCTTACAGGCCAAATGATTAATCAATGATGAAAACGTTAGTTTCAATCCTAATAGAGTCTGACAGTAGACAACTTTGAGTGCTAATAACAATAATGAGATGGTTTGTTATCCTTCAGAAGCAAAGAGCAAGAGCTTCTCTTCAGGTTTAACATTTTGCAAAATATAGAAGCAAATATACAAATTTGTGCATCAACTAAAGCCTCATATAATCATGAAGTAAGGAGAGCTATTCTTGTTTTTCACTCTGTACTTGTTTTGCTCTCTCAATTGTCTATCATTAACATACACTTATATAATGGATAACTACTGAACAAAACAGGAATGAGAAGTATCACTGACTCATCCAGGTTCTCAGGTGATCCCCAGCAGCGATCAGGGTTGATGTCTCCGTGCCCGGTGTGTTGCAGGCTGCCCTTCATGGGCGCTGAGATGTGAGTGGAGCTAGAAGTGGGGTTGGGCCCTGGGTTGCTGGACGTGGCAACGGCAGCAGCAGCGGGGAGTGACGGTGCAGTGAGGCTCGCAGGAAACAAGCCGACTGATAGAGTCCGCTGGTTCTGGCCCCTCCACTCACACAGCTCCAGGCTGCACATGGAGATGCAGAACACTTCAGTCAGTTAGAAACTGAAGACCATGCATAGTTTAAAGTAAAACTATGTAACTTATGCTGAACATGGTCCACTGTGTTAAAACATAACAATAACACAAGAAGAGGTGAGTCATAAAGTCAGTGTATTGACTCTAATGTCTATTTCACAGTAATAACCACCTTTTAAGTAAACTAACATTAGTCGCCATAAGATACTGGTCATACCAGACCAAGTAAAGCTGTAGCCGCAAAACCTGAGTATGTTGAATTGGATAAGGGAGCATTTTTTTGCTTATAAATTAAACTTTGGTAGGAAGAATGATTTTTTCTTTCAAAGTTACCGTTACTGAGTTACTGTCTCGCTTTAAATTACAGAAACTGTCTGGATACTGATGAGTTACAGGTGAGTATTCAGTAGTATTACCACAATCTATTTTGCTAATTTTTACTATTTTATCGTTTGTGAAGAGCAGAGACAGGTAAATAAGTACAAGTCATCAAATAAAAGTCAAACACGTGAACCAGCTGCATTTGCTGAGACGAGGCTGGAAGCTCCAAAAAGCTAGTAAGTGGACCTTTAAACTTTGATCATTTTGTTAGAGTTAGGATTCCCAAAGGTCAAGAAATAACTATCATATTTAAAAACTTAATATATTGCAGTTTTCTTCATTAATAAAGAACAAAAACTAAACAGGTGAGATGGAAATTTCAAGCCAGGGATGAGTCCATACCACAACCCATGCCAAAAGACTTGAGTCTGAATAAATGATGCATTGTCAAAGTCTTTAATTTCATGGATTTTAAATTAGGGTAAAGGGTTCTGATGTATACCTTAAGTCCTTTTTAATGGCATGTAAATGATTCACAGGAAATATGTATTTTATGCTGGTTTTTATGGATTTTCATGGTCACGTGTTTTCTGTTGCTTGATGCAAATCTTGGACTCCAATAACTAGATTACAAATAGATCATGGGCAATAAGAAAACTGCAAATGAGTGACACAACAATCATAATTTTGACCACATATGTGGTGGTGTAAAAAGCACCGAGAGGACAGTGTTGTAGCTGCTCCACTTGTTCAAACAAACAAAGGAAAATGTGGATCAAGGACTCCATGAGATCACGGCTGGAATGCACTTTTGAGAAGGGGCTGACTTAAATCTCCATTTCATCTAAACAAAGGCCTATTGTGTGGGTCAAAGTTTTTCCTTTATGCTTTTTGTCGCACCCTTCTTTCTCTCACCCACCCGTGGTCGATGACGGTCACAAGGTCGTTGGCCAAAAGTGCAAGTTTTCTGGGTTCAGCAAAGTCTCTTGTTGCTTGCACCTCCATTGGTTTAGCCTGTGGAGGCAGATGGAGAAGTGAGGACAAAGGATACAAACATGTACTTAGAAAACATGCATTTCTGTGGATTTCTGCACATTTTAAATGGTAAATGTTATGTATGTCGCAGACCTCTGCCACCATTGTGGTGAGCTGGGCAAAGCTGGGTCTGTCAACGGGGTTGCAGGCCCAGCACTTCCTCATGACAACATACAGCTCTTGAGGGCAATCTGGCGGCTTTTCTAAGCGTTCGCCCTCCCTTTCAACACGCCACAGAATCTGGATTGGAGAAAGTAAGTGTCAGAGATACTGAAGCGATGAGTCACGGAGTATATCTCCAAAGTAAACTGCAACAGGGTGGGGACGCACATTCCAAACATGAAACCAAATATGCTGATTGGCTTGGATAAAAACGCTGACAACATAGCGTGAATGATCAGATGCAGCTGATAAGCGTGTACCTGTCTGCCTGACAGGCCGAACCAGGGCTCCTCGCAGTAAGTGAACATCTCCCACAAGGTGACACCAAACATCCACACATCTGAGGAATGGGAGAAGGAGCCGACACGCAGACTCTCTGGAGCACACCTGGTAGATGAAACAGAGGGCAAAAGAGAATTTAAAAGGATTATTTGGTTTCTTCCTACACCTCTTCGATTTCCTCCTTTTCTCCATTGGCCTCACCATGCGAACGGGATCCTTCTGTGTGCTGACATGACGTAGTGATCGGCCTCTTGGGTCAGTCCCCTCATCAGGCCAAAGTCCCCAATCTTGACCATCTCTCTGGAAGCCAGCAGTACATTTCTCGCAGCCAGGTCCCTATGGATGTATCGCCTGGTCTCCAGGTACTCCATACCTGCTATGATCTGAGTAGCAAAGAGCCAGAGGCGCACCAGAGGGTACTCATACTGACGTGAGCGCAAGATGTCATATAGTGAGCCCATGGGGGCCAGCTCTGTTACCTAGAGGAAGGAAAAAGACATATATGTGTATTCAGGCTACTAAACAGATAATAGTGTCAATAGATCAATATATAATCCATGTTCAAACAACAAAAGACAACAAAACATCTTACCATCTTGAGGGGCTGTGTGAGCACCACACCATATAGTCGTATGATGTTTGGGTGGTCTAAAGACTGCATGGTAGTCACTTCTTGGAGAAAGTCTGTAAGTGTGTCCGTTTGCCTGGACATGCTGCTCCTTAGTGATTTGACTGCTACGGGCAGCTGAGAGGAGTAAACAAAACAGAGCTTAAATCCCAGTTCAACCCCTACAACCTAGCTCTATCTACCATTTGCATGTTCACATGTAGGGTTTGCCATGTTAAAGGCCATCTCAAACCAGTTAGTGTGGAGTGTAAGTGGTGTGGAGAGACAATAAAAACCCTCTCAAAACAAGTCTACACCTGTGCTTCCCTCTCCTTGTAGCTCTTTTTAAGCTAGCTAGTCTTTTTAGCTGCTAAATGCTCCTTAATGTAAAAAAAAACTTTAAAAATCTGTGAATGCAGGTTTATATAACTTTAAGTTGTATAAACCTGCGGAAGAAATGATGGGTAACTTAACTATCTTCATTATTTACAATTAGAGTTCACTCTGACCCTGTGTGCCCAAGCGTTTCCTCCTCTCAGGTTGCATGTTCTGTGCTGCTCTACAAGAAGTGATTGTTTTACTGTAGGCTACTCCTTAAAGTTTTTGGTGTGACTCTATCTATATATATACTATGCCAAAGGCCTCTCTGATATCAGATATTTGTTCTCAATGAACTTCATGTATTCAAGAACCATCAACTGGAGCCTGTGGAGTTTCTTCATCTTTATTCTTCATCAAAAGTGACATTGGACAGAGTATAAGGATTTCTCCATCAAAATCATGCTGCTCCTTAGTGATTTGACTGCTACAGGCAGCTGAGAGGAGTAAAGCAAACAGAGTTTCAATCCTAATTCGACCCCTACAACCTAGCTCTATCTACCATTTGCATGTTCACATGTAGGGTTTGCCATGTTAAAGACAATCTCAAACCAGTTAGTGTGGAGTGTAAGTGGTGTGGAGAGACAACAAAACCCTCTGGAAACAAGTCCACACCTGTGCTTCCCTCTCCTTGTAGCTCTTTTTAAGCTAATTAGTCTTTTTAGCTGCTAAATGGTCCTTAATGTTAACAGCAACAGTTTTGTTGGCCACTTGGGGATAACATGATAGCAAACAGTTATCTATTTACACATTTAGCAGAAACAGAGATACATTAGCATTAATTTGAAATCATGTAGGTCAAACATTTACTGTGGTTTCTAGCTCTGCTTCTGTCTTCACCAACTCCTGAGGGAAATATCTGGCTCTTTAGCTCCACTGTTTTCACCAGCTAGTTGCTAACTTTGCCTGTCTGCTGCTTGGTGTTGGGCAGGTAGTATACAGTGGATTTGTCAGAGCTTTTTTGCTGAAAACTGAAAAAGATACTGAGTGGTGAGCAGTAAGACTGAACCAGACCAGTAAAGGTTTTAGCCATAAAACCAAAACAATGGGCTAAAAGACACTAAAATGCTCCATAAAGCTGAGAGGAACTGTGCGGTGGGTAAAAATTCTCTGTGGGTTAATCGCTACGAGCAACACCTTTCACATTACACCTAGTCATCTGATTCAGTGCTAATATAAAAATATTGATTAGTGCAGCTTTAAGTTCCATCTTGCTGCTATTATTGGTCCTGCACGTACAACTACAGCTTCACTTTTTAAACACAACTTGTTCATGGTGGATTTTAAATGACAGAATGTTAAGTTGAGGTAAATAAAAAGCTGCGATCATTTCAGCAAAATTACTTTAACACTTACAAAACTTAAGAGGAGAGTAGCTTCTAATCAGATCTTGTAAACTGAAACTCTTACCACTCTCCCCGTGGGTGTGTGCCACTCTCCCCTCCTCACCACCCCAAAGGAACCAGAGCCAAGTTTCTCTCCCAGAACCAGCTCGTTGTCTTGGATCAGACAAGGGAGAGCCCGGCTGCTGCCATCCTGGCTCTGAGCCGGATTGCCTCCGCTCCACTGCTCGCCCCCATCTGGACCTCGTCCGCTTAACACCTGTGTGCATCAATAAATTAATCAAAAACTTACTGCACAAGTCTGATTACATGTGGTTCACACACAAAAGATAAGAAGTCTACAACAAAGCTGATGTAACGAGATGTTTCAGACCTTGGGAATCCATGAGCGTGGTCGTGAAGTTGTCTTGTAGCGTTTCAGAGCGTCCCATAATCTTCTTTGTGCTGGGAGAAAAAATGGATGTAAGTATACTCAACATGACATCTTTCTGATTTTAAAATCCCTGTTTTAATAAAGCCTTTACATCTACAAAAAACATGATTTTTTATAAACATTTTTATTGTAAGAAGCGAAGTAACATTAACTCAAAAATATATAAACCTTCTGTACTACATTACTACTGCCAGAATTTCTCTAAATTGTGTGAAAAAGGTCCAAGGAAAAAGCAACTTAATAAAAGCACTGAATTGATGAGCCAATTAACCGATTAGTCAATCACCAGAAATTAATTGAAAACAATATTTTTGTAACTGGTCATTTGATTTGGTCATTGATCAGTGAAAAATGACAAATATTCTCTGGTTCCAGCTTCTCAAATGTGAGGCTCCTTTTCTATTTCATAGCACTGTAAATTAAATATTTCTCAATTTTCGATTGCTGGTTCGACAAATCAAGCACTTAACAGATTCCACCTTGGGCTCTGGGAAATTGTGATGGTAATATTTCACTTTTTTCCAGACTAAATGAATAATGATAACACTGTAAAATAATCAAAAGATTCATCAATAAAAAAAATTAGCGTGTCAAAGAAAAATACTTTCATGCCTTACAAGAAAAGGGTGTGGACATCCAAAAAATATTTACTGTTGTTGGATTAAAATCAAACTCAAGGCAAAAACCTGATAAAAGATCCACACACTGCACCAATAGCTCCCAATAAATTAAACTAATTTAATCTATTATCTCTCTATGTGTGTTTATGTCTCAGTATAGTATAGTTTTTCCTGCTCTGTGATGTTTACTCTCTGTTAGGTTGAAACAAAGACAAAGTAACAACACAGTGAGAAACAAGGGAGTGATATTGAAAAGTAGCTTCTCATTTTCTTTAAATAGACGCTGTATTTCCTCATGATAGCATCGCCTGAATGACTTCAACAACAAACAAAATGAATTGATCTAATTTTGGCATATGTGTATGGTTTATGTAGGTTAATCAGGGACAAATCAAAGACAAAAACACCACTGAGAGTAAACAGAAAACCATTCTATTCTACCAGAAGTCATTTAAACCAAACATCTATTATTGAGCCACGTGGGAGATTCTTTCTATCTGCAGGTGAATGATACGTTTTGATTTGTAATCAGTGTGGATAAAAAGGAGATGATCTGGCTCACCGGGTTTGCTGATGCCTATCTGCTCCAGGTCGGCCTCCTTGACGTAGGCGAAGTGCTCGATGCGGGTGATGTTGAGGCCATCTCTGACACGCAGGTAGAACTTCTCCAACTGGACCTCGGCCAGGAGTTGGTACAGCCACTGAGTGTCCTGGTCCATCACCATGACCCAGTGATGGACCTGCCTTTGAGAGAAAAGGTCAAAGGTTATAAAATAGCGAAGGAACTTTTTGTTTGTGTCGTTTTCTCTGAAAATGCAAAAATCTGTGAATGAAATCTCTTCAAATCTTTTTGTTTGGCTTTACACCTTCCTGACAAAAGAAGAAATTGAGCTCTCAACCATGTTTTCCAGTCTGGGGAAGCAAAATGAAAACCCAAAGACACAATTACTAAATAGTCTCTATCTGACTCTAATTAAAGACCCTGTGTAACGGTTACTTTGCTCCCACTTGGGCCTTGTTAGGTTACCATGGAGACCTAACAAAGAGCCCTTGGTGTGTGATGCCAGAGGGGGATTGTTGAGCTTTTAGCCTTGTGCCAACTTTTCACAAGTTATTTGTCAGTATCCAGTAACTCAAACTGGCAACTCATTTACCGTCTACTGATTTATTGTATCCAAGTATCAACAATGACAGATTGGTACATCTTTAAACTTTTCTGCATACACTCATACCTCTAAACTGGCAACGAGCTACTTCAAAGAGATTAAAATCAGACTAGGAGAGTGGAGAAAGATGACAGAAGAGGCTGATCACAGAGAGAGGAACAGGTGGATGAGGGGGACAGGAAACAAAACCAGACATAAAAGCTCCAGTATCAGTGCTGCAGAAGGAGCTGTGACTCAATTTGAACCTTAAAGGCGACAACCCTGCAGGGGAGTCCTGGAGCAATGTGAAAAACTAAGAAACATTAGCGTGTCTGTGGCTGTCGGGGCACCAGTTCGACCGGATCCTGTTCACACAATATGTAACTACTGAAGTCATACTGCGTGTCGAAATTACTGTCAAACAGCAGAATGACTTTGCATAACCTGATACGGCTAGCATTTTCCCTTTTAATTGAATCTACATTTCCTGTAATAAGTTTATTGTTGACTCTCAATTACAACGCCCAGACCCATAAGTGTAACAACAAATGTGATGAGGTTAATGTAGTTTCCTTTAAATAAAATATTAAAATACATCAAATTCCTTCTTTTGCTGGATATAATTCAGGCTTCAAGCTTTGTGCAGCCATAAATCATGTGCTTATCAGCAAACTGAGCCCAGCAGCTCTCAGGGAAGGCCTTCGACATTCCCGTGTCAGCTACCCTGGGAAAAATTAACATCCACGCTAAACAAGCAGCACAGCTACATTGTCTTCAGCAATCAGCTTTGCTTATTCTTACAACTTTCAAAATCATGCGAGTGCAAGAGGGTACTAGCCTGGGCTTGTGTTCATTTCCAGGGACAACTCCCAATTAATTTGCACCTTACTTGAGTGAGAATAGAGTGGGCATGTATTCTCTGCAAATTCAAGGGTAGTAAACACAAGTTCTGTGATCGTTCCCTTTATGTACAGAGTGATGAATCGTTAACCTGCCAAGCTACTGAAAAATCCTCTCAGTCTGATGGCATGTGTGATCCAAGTGTGCAACTATTCACTTAGTATATAGTAATGTGACTGACCTAGCCTGACTTTAATCATACAAGCCATTATCTGCAATCTTCAAATGACCAACAGCACTGTTTACCCAGCACAGCAGCACTTCTGTTTGAGAGCTTTTGTTTACACTCGTGATCCCTGTTTCCTCTGACTAAGACCAAGAACAAATCAAGATCAACTCAACCATGGGTCATTCATCACTGACAGAACAGTTCTCATCACGTGTTATTTAGGATACGATCACACCAATCTTCTAATCCTGTTTGGCTAATGACAGTAGCAATGTCCTTTAATGTCTGTTAATATTAGTATGCTTATGTCTAGTCTATTTTAATCATTTGCAGAGGTTTTAAGGTAAAACGATCCACCAGTTCTGTAAAAAGAAACTGCAAAGATTAGAGGAATGATTGAAAAAAATGTAAATGTCATTTCTATGGCTGCAACTAGCTTATTTTTTTTCATTATTGATTAATGTGACGATTTTTTTTCCTGAATCAATAAATCGTTGGATTTGTAAAATGTCCAAAAATTACGATAAAATGCCGAAGCCCATCATGTCAAAGCCCATAATGTCTTCTTTTATCCTAACCAACAATCCACAACTCAAAGATATTTAGTTTACTATAACAGAAGACTAAATAAACCAGAAAATATTCACATTTGAGAAGCTGGAATCATATTAAGCAATTCACTGGGAATATTATAATTATAAATAACTATAAATAAAAAACAGAACCAAAAAAACATATGTATACATTAACCTTTAATTAAGAAAAAGGATTAAATATACATAAAATGCTGCCTACATAACTATCGGCGCATATCCGATGACATATATGCCGATGCTGATATATCTCTGATAAACCAATATCAGCTGATAATATCGGCTGACTGATATATCGGTTGGGCTCTAAAATAAACCAGAAACACATTTGAGAAGCTGGAATCATATTAAGCAATTATCAAATTATTTAGGGATTAATTCTCTGTTGTCATTGCTAATCATTGCAGCTCTAGTCGTGTTGGCTTCCTCTCTTGATAATGGTCTAATGACCCCTCTGGTTGATCTTGCGACCCTTGGTGGGGTCCCGACCCCCAGGTTGGAAACCACTGTATTAAATAGTTGAAGGGTGCGTCTTTGAAGAACCTTACGTGTCCAAGATCCTGTGCATTTTTTCCCGAGTGTAGACACGACAGAAATCAGTAGAGATATAATCTGGTAACTATGGAAACCATGGATGTTTACCACTAAATTGTTAGATGTTACATTATATGTTAGTAGCGTCAAAAAACACAATTTCAGGAGCGTTTTGGTAAAGTTTAACATACTACTTACATATAAATACATGCAATTTCCTGGTAAGAACTTTCTGAGATCTTATAAACTTCTCATTAGATTTTCAAGTATCATAAAACAGTGACTCAATAAGTCCTGTCACACCTACCGTTAATCAGAATGAGGCTCCGGTGTCTGACAGCTCTTTCTTAACCACACACACCCCGAGACAAATGATCCATGTTGGCACTAAAACCTCCAGCAACGTCGACGGACGGCTTCCCCACAAATCACAACTCTGCTCTGAGTCCTAAACTTCCTTTAGATATGATAGACGCAGGTTATTTCTCGGTTTATAGTTAATTTATTAGTTTCATGTCTTTGTGAGTCCGCAGCAAGCGCATTTTCTTGCCTACCTGTGTGTTTTCGGCTCGTTTCTCCGCCCACTTACAGTTCCTCGATTAACCACACCTCTTCCTGACTTTTCTCACCTGAGTGCACACAGCAGCAAAAACCTCTAGAGCAGTGGTTCTTAAAGTGGGGTCCGGGGACCCTCAGGGGACTTTGAGGGGGTTCCAGGGGATCACCAGCATAAAGGGGATTTATTTATTTTCACTATAATTCCATTAATAAGTAACACAATGACATAATTGACATAATATATGACTATTTTAGTCATGGGTTTTCTTGTAATAATAAATCTAAAGGCAAAAATCTTATCAGATGGGGGTCCGTGGTCTAATTTGTGTCAGTTTAGAGCTCCTTGACATGAAAAAATTTGAAGACCACGTGCTCTAGCTAATATGTGTACCTGTACAGGTGGTGGCTACTGCCATAAATGACTGGCACAAGACAGTAATGTTGGACTAGAATCAGCAATAATTAGATAGCAATGTGATGTAACTGGATGGTGTAAATGTGTAATTCTAATTAAAGTGTTTAGCTTTAATTTAAGTTTCTGAATTAATATTTTGTCCACCTCATTTTGGTTTGATAAATATTAGAATCACATCTCAGAATAATGCAGTACAGTCCAAAAGCACCAACTACAGCCCCCGTAATATCCATGTTCAGTGTCTTGTACGCCCATATGAGCTGGGTGCCAGAGAGGTGCGGACACTTAAATAAACAATCAGTAAAAGTCCATAAATTTGAATCAGCACAGTTTATTATGTTCATGAAGGAAACAGTTATTGTATTATAGTGCATTAACCGGGTGTGCCCAGTAATGTGGTAATTTATTATCTTGTGTTATGTTGTTTACCTGAAGTAAGACCATTCCCTGTTATACCATGAATCATGTTATTTAGTACAATTATTAGTCATAACTGAACAAAAGTCTACATTATTTCTGTTTTATGTTTGGACTCAGACGAAACTTTCCCCAAGCTATGAGTCAAATAAAGAAACTCCAATGGTTTTCTCTCTGCCCTCCATACCTGCTGTTGCGGAGCAGGTTTAACAGGATTTTTGTCTCCATGTGGCTGCTTATTTGAATGCAAACCCAGCAGCATAGTGGAGGCTGCACTTTGCACTTCCTGGTACAGTATCTCTCCCAGTCGCTCCTCCCTCCCTGCTTGCCTGGATTACTCAACACACACAATAGATTTCAGTGGAATCAAAGGACCCCGCAAACAGGAGCAGCCATGGAGATTTGTTTTTAATTCTTTCAAACACCTCTAACAAAGTTATAAGAGATTAACAGGAACAAGTTTTCAGCTCCTAATGAGGCATAAGGCTATTTTTGTCCTCTTTTTGCTCCACCCAAGAGCAAAACAGTAATGACAAACACAAGCGATGACTACATTAAAGCCCCAGAATAACTGACTTATTCGCAAGTTTCGTAAATCATCCTACGCCCAATGGACAGGTATTAAGACAACAACCTGTCATTTCCCGGGTTTGACGAGCAGTTGAGTCTCCAGGGCTGATGAGGATGTTTACACTCGTTCTGCTGTCTTAAATCTCATCTCAGCTTCACCTCGTCATTCTGAGGCTGAAGTTTCTGAGTTTCGGCTTACAGTGTGGGAAGCTCAGTGGTGGAAGAAGTATTCAGATCCTTTACTGCAGTAAAAGTACCAATACAGCGATGTAAAAATACTCCATTACAAGTAAAAGTCCTGCATGGAAAATCCTAAAAAGTACATAAGTATTATCAGCAAAATGTAGTTAAAGTATTAAAGTAAAAATACATGTTTCATCCCTCTGACTGATATATTATTATATATTATATGACATCATTAGATTATTAATACTGATGCATCAGTGTGTAAGCAGCATTTAACTGTTGAACTATTTTATATACAGTTAGTTAGTTTAGTCCAGTGGTTCCCAACCTAGGGGTCGGGCCCCTCCAAAGGGTCAGCAGATAAATCTGAGGAGTCCTGAGATGATTCATGGGAGAGGAAAGAAGAAAAAACAAAGTTATGATACACAAATCTGTTTTCAGTTTTTGGACTTTTTCTTTTGGTGACATATTGGATCATTTTAACATTTATTGAAATGAAACCATGTGAGAAGTTTAGAGGGAAAAATCACTATTTGGTGGAGCTGTTAACAACTCACAGACATCTGAAATGTGACCCCGACTACACACTGCTTTTTATAAGACATCAAAAACCAAAAATGTTGGAAACCACTGGTTTCATCTTTAACAATGTGTTATATTTTAAAAGCTTGTTATATGATCCATTGTGTCAAATCTTCATCTGAAAAGTAACTAAAGCTGTCAAATAAATGTAGTGGAGTAGAAAGTACAATATTTCCCTCTGAAATGTAGTGGAGTGGAAGTATAAAGTTGCTTCAAATGGAAATACTCAAGTAAAGTACAAGTACGTCAAAATTGTACTTAAGTACAGTACTTGTGTAAATGTACTTAGTTACTTTCCACCACAGGGGAGACAGGCCTGGCTGGAAGTGAGGGGGTGACGCTACAGTATGAATCACAAGTGGGAAATTTCAGTGTTAGTCGTGTTAGGGCAAAACTAAGACTAAGCAAAGAGAAATATGATATCCCCCACATTGTTGTGTTCACTCTTTTATTAGCTGATGTTCATTTGGTGTTCATGAAGACACCATAATAATGGCCCCTGTCAACAGCGCTGAGGCAAATTCATTCAACAGTTTGCACTCTTCACCTCTTTGCACTATTCGTACCCTGTTTACAGCTCACAGAAACAGTTTCACCTGCATACAGTCATTCCTTGTGAACATTGCTGAAGATTGTTGTGTTGTTATTGTGTGTAAGAACACCAAGAGCCACTAAACTGGAGTCAAATTTCTTGTATGCATAATACTTAGCCATACTTGGCCAATTAAGATAATTCTGATTCTGATACATTTATCTAACAGCTGGAGTTACTGGTAATTTTGAAGAGGTTTAAATTCTGACCATGTTTTACATACAAAACATGCAGTCAGGTCAAAATATAATGCACTTTTTATATTTAGCAACACATCAGATACTGTAATGTTGGTCGTAAAAGTAGTAAAAATCAGCTTTATTTTCACCAGCTATGACATTAAATCCTGCATATGCAGTGATGCATGAGTAATAACAATAACCCAAGAATATAATATAACATTGGCACATTGTGATGCATGATGAGTACATTTAACCTTTAATACTTTAAATACAATTAGCTGATAAAATGTCGGCACTTGTACACTACTGGTCAAAAGTTTTAGATCACCTCATTTTTTCCAGTTTTATTGAAATTTACATAGTTTAATATCACAATGTACTCTGAAATTAAACTTTTATCTATTTTTTAATATTTATTATAACAGCCAGACACACTCATGGCATTCTTTCTACAATGGAAATCAAATATTGTTCTGAAAGTTCTTCACAACAATGTTGCAGAAGTTGAATGTGTTGTACTGTCAGGTTGCTCCGCGTTCACCCTTCTGTCCAGTTTATCCCAAACCAGCTTGATGACCATTGTGCTGGCCATTCCATGATTTGAAGCCTACTATCTTTTCTTTTCTTCTACGATAGTATGTAGGTATGTTTTGGATCATTAACTTGCTGCAGGATGAACCCCTGATCAACTGCTTGGCTCTGCTGGATGCTGTGGTTGAGGTCAAGGATTTGGTCCAGGTTGCCAGTCAGTCTGTGCAAGTCACCAACTTTGGATCCAGCAAAAGAGCTCCAGACCATCACACTTCCTCCTCTACGCTTTTACACAGACAGAGGGTTTGGAAGTAATCAACTAAAGCTCGGACACATGTAGGAACTGTTTGCATCAATTTTCAAGGCTTCATTTGCTTCCACTGCTACAGAAAACCTATGAGCTGTTACCTATCACTACCTGGAAAATGCCTTTTTATAACTTTGAAATATACTTTTTTAAAATTTTTTTTTATTTATTTTTTTTTACCTTTGTACCATTTAAGGTTATTCACTGGACTTGAATTGCTTAAATTTAAAAAAAACTGGAACATTTCGTGTACCTATTGTAAACTTAATAAAGTAATAGAGAATCAGGTAATATTTATGACAACAACAGTTTTGTCCTGGTAAGAAAAAAAACCCAACAATAGTGAAGAGCAGTAATAGAAATCTCATGTTTTCACTGAATTGAATTAAATCTACACAAAGAACACGAGCGCCCTCTTCTGTATAACGTCACATTTTCATGTGACGTCATTACGCTTATTTGTCGTCTGCTACGTCATCAGATGGAGACAATATTTTTCTACACTTTTACACAGTAATATTTGATTATAAAGCTAAACATTTGTTTTCTATGATAGGTTGTGAATTTGTAAAATTATTCGAGTTAATTTACAAAAAAGTTTTTATCATAGAGTGACAGTTTTCTTACATTTACGTTAAAAAAGCCACCCGGAAGACAGTTCACAGATAGTAAACACATGGCTCGTGTTTGTCTATGAGGCTTAATTATGCCAAAACTCTTCGATATAAAGTTTCCAGGAGGATGTAAGACTCTTCCCGAAGGTTTCTGGTCAGCTGTGGACGTGTGGGTGAAGAAACCTCATGTTGTAAACAAGCGTCTCTGCGGAGTTAAAGAGACAGAGAGTGAAGATGTGGACACAGAGGCTCTGAAGTTCCTGCTGGATGACCCTGATTCTGAACTCTCACATGATGTGTTGTCCTTCCTGACCTGCAGGGTTTCACTTGAGCAGACACACGAAAGGGAAAAACCCTGGTCCTCTAGTGTCAGGACGTTTATTCCTAAAGTAAACTGCTATGGGACAACTATGCATAAAGAGGTTGTACTCAAAGGTAAGAGCTGGACTTGAATGAAAGATTTGCTCTCTTACAAGATCAGTTTTCTGTTTTTTAAATTTATTTGTCTTCTCTAGACTTTGGCAGACAGCAAGTGACCTTTCTACCATTTGAAGAGGATGCAGAAGGGCAGGTGTCTCTTAAGAAGGGCAACATTTATCAGATCCAGCTGCTCCATCAGGACTATGAAGAATGGTGAGTCACTTCATGTCCATATTTTTTCCAACAAAGCCTGAATATTAAGTATCTGGAGGATAATATGACTCCATATGAGGACTGAATATTGTCTGGATGTTATAATGTTAATGAGAATAGCTTTGAGATGCTTTCAGACATATGTACACAGAAACAAATCTGACACAGGATCATCAGCTTTCTTGTTTTGTTGTATTAAAGGAAAGGTTCACAATTTTTCAAGTTGGTCTTAAATCAACAGTCAGGTATCCATATGAACACTGGAAGAGGTTTTCCTCGCTGTAATCATTGCTCCTGTTGATACTGGACATTAAATGATCCCTTTTGTTTTAATACACTTGGAAAATTGTGAACCTGTCTTTTAACAATATTGTAAAATACAGCATATCAGGCTTTTTCAGGGACAAAATGATAAAGACCTGGACTTATTTCCATTGTTGTCCCTGTGATCTCACAGTCCACTATAGTTTATCAAGAAGGAAACAGACTTTGAATGTCAGACACTAAGAAATATTAGAAGATATGAACTAAAAACCTTGAAAATCAGAATCTGCTTTCACAACCTGATTCGCAGCCTGTAAGCTGCACCTAAAAATAAACATTTAAGTACAAAAACATTCAAGATGTCTCTGCCATTTCTCTCCTCAGGTCCTTGGAACTGCACGTCCTGACTCCAGATGCGTGGTTCTCTGATGGCGTAGCCTACCCGAAGCTGCCGTGGCTGTCCGCAGATCTGCTGCCTAAACTGGTTCGCTGGGCCACCGAGTGCAAGAGCAGCGAGTTCAGGAGCACTTTGTCCCTGCTGCCGGTGGAGAAGTACAGCCTCATGTACCAGCAGCTGAAGGAGAAGTACAAGGCGATGGTCAAGGTGGAGAGAGAGGACACTCTGAGGCTTGTCTCTGTTCTTTTATATTGTGGATGTTTTTATGTTTTTTCTCACTTTTCTGCTCTCTAGGTTTGGCCTGAGGTGACAGATCCTGAGAAGTTTGTCTATGAGGATGTTGCCATTGCTACATATCTCCTGGTGGGTTCACACTTGGATAGTATGTTATTTTAACACCAGATAATGTTTCTTTATTCCTAAAGTGTGCGTTAAAGAATAGTTTCTGTGCGCTTACTAAAAATGTGTGTGGCCGAATATACACGTCTATATGTGCATGTGAAGCTCATTTTTTTATCTGCCATGTTGTCAGGTCATACAGTCAAAGCTGGGTCAATCAATTTCAGTGTGAAAAATTACTTTAACCCAGTGAATCAATGCATATGTCATGCTAGAGGTGAGTGAAAGGGTGTCAGCAGCAGCAGCAGGTGTTACAGTGTCTCAGTGACTCTGAGTTTTCCTAAACGATTGAAGGCTCTTCATCAGTATTTACTCTCTGTCCCTGTGTGCTGCAGGTGCTGTGGTCTGAGGAGCGAGCAGAGAAAGGTCTGACTGACAAACAGTCCTTTGTGGACTTGGGCTGTGGAAACGGCCTCCTGGTTCACATACTGACCAATGAAGGGGTGAGCTCAGTGTTGTCCTCTCTCTTCTAGAGGTGTTCAGTTCATAAACTGGTTACTGAAACTTTGACTGTCATCAAAGTCGACAAGTCCTGGTTAAAAGGTTGCTGAAAGCCCACAAAAGCTGCACAAAACAATCATGATGTGATATTTCTGATCTGGCGATTTCTGACCTAACAGCCTTATAAACAGGGCTTATGTGGATCTAGTTTTGTACTGAACTGAACATAAACAACAGACTGAAGTTAGAATCTGAGACTGAACTCAGAAGCAGTACCTTAATCTCATGGTGTTTTGAACATGGATATAATATTTAACTAATGTAAACCAGACAGCTGATGTGATTTCTTAGAAAAACAAACTACATACTGACTCAAATCAACATATCTTTGCAATTAATGGAGCAAAAACTGTTCCATTCAACAAACTGATTCGTAAATTATGAATCTATTGTCTAATCTGGGGCGCAACTAAAGATTATTTTCATTATCGATTCATCTGACGATTATTTTCTGGATTAATCGATTTGTTGTTTTGTGTATAAAATTGTGAAAAATGTTAATCACTGTTTCCCAAAGACCAAGATGCAACATAAAATGTCCCAACCAGCAGTCCACAACCCAAAGACCCTAAAGAAACCAGAAATATTCACATTTAAGAAGCTGGAATCAGAGAAGCTTTTTGTCTTTAAAAATGTGACTTAAAACTATTAATCAATTTATCAGAATTGTTGCAGGTTAATTTTCTGTCGATCAACTAATAGAATAATCGACTGATCGTTGCAGCTCTAGTCTAATCTATTCTTTGTTATATATTTTATATCTGTAGTAGACTAACAGACTAACAGAATGAACAGTTTCACTAAAAAGTCAGTAAAAACAATTTGACAAATGAGTCACTTAAAGCTGCTCTAATCAATATTTTCATATTAACCCTGGTTCAAGTGACCACATGCAATATAAAAGGTGTCACTTGTATTGATGAACCCACAGAGAATTATCACCCTCAGCTCTAGAGAGCATCTTTTAGCATCTTTCAGCTCATTGTTTTGGTTCACTTTCACTGCTGTTATCAGTTTTATTAGCACTAAGTAGCTATTTTCAGCTAAACACACTGTACTCTACCTGCTCAGCACCACACAGCAGATAGTCTAAGTGAGTGGTTAGCTGGTGAAAGAGCATTTATGCTAAAGAGCGAGTTATTTCTCTCAGGAGTTGCTGAAGACCAAAGCAGAACCAGAATGACAGTAAGTATTTGACCTACACGCCTCTTCTGCTAGATGTGTAAATAGATGACGGTTTACTAACAACTTTATGAGGTCATATTATACCAAATGTGTGATTTTCAGCATGTTGTGGAAATTCTGCCCCCAACTGGCCAAAATGCTGTTAAACTTTGATAGTTTATAAAACTTAGAAACTTATATAAACCTGCATTCACCAGATTTTTAAAAAATCAAGTGATAAATGTTCCATGTTTACATCCAGATAAACTGCCTCTGTTAAAGACTGGGCCCTTAAAGCCAGAAATCTTTCAATCAGCAAAATCCTCACATGCAGCTTAATCAATGACACGGAGCTGCTGAAGGCAATTCATGTCTCTGAATGTATGAAATCAACCAGCACCATGTCGCCTTAATAACCAAACAAAAACTGGGTCAGGTGTAAACTGAAATTACACACACAGAGAGAAAGTGTCAGAGTGTGAACGTGGCTGAGAGCGATTAGCCGCTGACCGTCATGCCATCTTGTGTTGCAGCACCCTGGAAAGGGCATCGACGTTCGGAAGAGGAAGATCTGGGACATGTACGGCCCCCAGACTCTGCTGGAGGTGAGCGTGAAAAAGGCGGCTCCATTATAAACACGTTCAAGTTTTTAATTGCTGTTATTATCTTTTCACATGAAACTGGGAATTCATATCACGCGCTGTAGGTGTTGTTTCAGCTCCCCCTCACTGCTGCTGCTGCTGCTGCTGCTGCTGCTTTGTGCTCTGATTAAATGGAAGGAAGTTATTTTTCACTTTAAAACTGGTCAAACTATTATAACTATTCTTCTGTTAGTGTGTGAGAGATGCATGTTTTTGTGTAAAAGCACAAAACGTGAATAGATTTCAAACACTGAAGGTTAAATTAGAGTTGCAGGATGACTTTTTTGTCTCACTCAGACATGCTTATTTTCCTGTACTTTACCTTTTAAAAATCAACCATTTAGCACTCAAAATGCAAGAAATAATGTTGGTTAATGATAGTTATTTAACGGGAATAAAGCACTGACATTTTTACTCTGTTATTACATGGAACAGGCATTACTATGCTAAAAGGAAAAAGGACACACTCCCCCCCCCAAAAAAGCAAAGCACTACCACACAACGGGATTAAGCTGAAAATGCATGTAAACACACACAGATTTGCAAGGAAAGCTGCCCTAAAAACTCTTCACTTTCCTGTCTGCCTCCTGGCCTCAGTCCTTCATTTGACAAGCTGCTGACAGCCTCCATCTCAGGTCATCTATTATTGACTGATTTTGGCAGAGAGGATGAGGCAGACCAATCTTTCTGGGGTGCAGCACTCTGTCCTAAACCTTCATTTCTGAACCTCACAAGCTTTAATACTCTTAACCTACATCATTTGTGATGTTGGTGGTGGCCTCTTTTTTTTTTTAAACGAGCTGAATATGAAAGGATTAGCAAGGATTGTGTTGTTTTGATCATTTAAAAGTCATCGTTTTGTCAAGAAAAAGCTGTTTCTGAGTACATCAACTAATGACCAACAACTGTAACACATTGGCAGGTGTTCTGTGACATAATATTACTTGTAAGACTTTTACATGTTGCTGGTATATCAGACAATTTCCAATAAGTGATTCAGAATCAAATCATACCGCTGCACATCTTCCCTGCTCTAAGTAGCTCTTGTGCTTTTTGGGTCTGCTATTTCAGGAAAAGGCAATTACTCCCAGTGAGAGCTTCTTATTCCCGGGTACCAACTGGCTGATTGGGAACCACTCGGACGAGCTCACACCGTGGATCCCCGTTATAGCATCCAGGCGAGTCATCAGCAGACACAATCTCACTCAGCGGCTCAAGTGCCAGCTGATCTCTCCAATTAGGAATAACATTATGGGTAGAGGGAGGATGTGTGAATGTGTGTGCGTGTTTGTGTCTGTGCATGTCAGCGCAGAAGTGTGTGTTTTCTAAGGCGACCACCTGATGGCGATGTTGAGCCTTTATCTGTTACCACTGATAATTATCTGGTGTAATGGTTTGTTTCTTCCTGTTTGGTGAAATGAACAATTCTCAAACTTCACCAAACTTAAATGGACAAGTTATTAAAACCAGGTTGAGTGCATGAACACATGATAGTGATCACTGTGAAGAATTAGTCTCTTGCTCTCACTGCAGGTCATCTTATTCCTGCCGGTACTTCGTCCTACCCTGCTGTTTCTTTGACTTCTATGGAAAATACCAGAGACGGCAGTGTAAGAAGTCTCAGTATAAGGAATACATCGACTTCATCACTGAGGTCAGCCAAGTCAGCGGCTTCAACACCGAAGAAGACTGCCTGAGAATACCGTCCACCAAACGGGTAGGCTCACAAAATCCAGAGGCAAAAAATCAACTCGATAGAGTATGTGTTTGATTTCAGATTATGTGATACAGTGCACTTTATGACTGAATAGAGCTCATTTTAATCTATACTCCTAAACATGTTACTGAGTTTAAGTCATTTCCAGCTACTTACTTCGTCCATAAAAATAGGAAAATACTGAGAAGTCTGTTTAATGTCCACATGGCGTAGTGGTCTAAAGCACATACTATGTAATGTCATTTGTCTGTCTTTCTTTACTATGTCTTTGTAACAAAGCAGACATAAGATTAATATTTTTTCTTTTAAGGGTGCAATAGATGACATTCAGCCCTGCTAGATGTCAGCAAAAAACTATTTGCTATGTAAAGATATAGTGGAGTAATGGCGTCCTGAGCAGAGAATGAAGTCACACTCCCTCTGTGTGTTGTTTTCCGAGCTTCTCCGTTCTTTGTTTTTTGATAGCCGGTCCAGCTGTTTGTTCATGTTAGTGCATGTGAGTCCCTCTGTGTCCTCCTGTGTACGTTTTCAACATGGCAGCCGGGTCACAAACTTTCTGACATTGCAGCTAAACAGTACACTAAAATATGTTTCTGAAAGCATCTGAAGCAAGAAATAAGCAATGCAGTAACAGAATCTTGAGCCATATTTTATCAGCACGGCCTAGTTTGACAGTTTGATCTGAGTTTCGTGAGCTGTTGGTTCAATGGCCGCTTTCTCTTGTTTTTTCAACTTTATTGAGTAAACAACGTGCACATTTGTTTTGTTCTGAAATGCTGGTGTGTATATTGTACCTTTTTAAAATAAGAGAGTCTTGTAATATTTTTGTGTAAAATGATCATAAAATGGATTCCTGTCCTTCAAACAAGCACAGCTGTGCATCCCTGCCTTTTCTCCACCTGATCCTTGTTTAGTATAGAAATAATAAATCAGATCTTGTTTCATAGCTGATAGCCATTAATGGCTTCAATACACATTGACACATAAAAAGAACAAGCTAGTATTAACTGGGCTTTTAATGTACAGGGATCAGTCATAAGCAGTTTATACATACATTGGAAAATGAGCGTTTCTGGTTTTACAGTTTCGGGCCACAGCACCCACGGGAGATGTCTTGACATTCAGCTCTTCCTTTTGCAGGTGTGTTTGGTAGGAAAGTCGAGAAGCTACCAGGCGTCTGACGAGGCCCAGGCAGAGCACAGAAGAGCTTGTTACATTGAGAGCCGCCAGACTGTCTCAGGGGTCACAGTTCAAGGGTCAGACATCAGAAATGACAGAGACTGTTGCCATGGGAATGCAGAAACCAACAGGACCCCCGGGAGCAGCTGGGGAGCCGGGTTCCAGCCCCGAGACAAGGTTGAAGTGGTTCGAAACTGCGCTGCTCTCCCCCGGGACTTTGTTGACGGCATCGTCCTGCAGGTCGCTAATGTCCTTCTGGGAATGACTGTGGATGACGGCGGGGGGTTGTCCACCGACTGGAACCGAGGAGGTAACAGCCACAAAACATCCGAGATAAACAAACAAATCACACAAATCTCCCTGGACGTGAGCTGCTACTGAAGTGAAGAACAGGTTCAAATTAAATTCAGGGTAGGACGCATCATCTGTGATGTTTAGTCATCCAGTCTTATTATTCTGCACTTTAGGGGTTTCTGAATTCATTACTTTGTAATATTATCTGTTGCAGGGCAGCCATACTGGTTTAAAGCTTTCAGGCTGTCTTGCAAACTGGATAACAGATAGAAATGTTGCAATTCTTTCGTTTTATGTCTTTTAAGGGTGATTATTTCACCCCTAAAATCAATACCTTAGAACAAATCAAAAGAAATCCAATCTACCCAAAAAAATACATTCTTTCAACTTTCATTTTAACTTGGATAGATTGTTTAAGACTTTATTTTGACTATTTACAGCCCATAGCAGATAGGAAATAAATGAATCTCTGGTTTGCTAGGTGTCTGTCCTTCTCCTATTAATATTTATATTGAAATGTACATTGAAATAAAAACATTTTAGCTTAAAACGTCTGATTTAAAGGTAGCTAACCATGAATTCCACTAAAGTCAAAACCTAAAACCTGAGACGCAGCCACTGACATTTGCTAAGCTAGCTACCCTTAGCAGGTTTAGCTATTTTTTTTTCTTCTCCATCATGGTTGGATTTAGCAGCTGCCTCACTTATGTGGAATAACTAATTGAATTATTATATTAGTTCATCAAAATAACTATTTTTTATTTACTTGTAGGGAAATAATCAATTTAGTTTCAGGTACGGATAGCCGCGGCTATCTCGCTCGCTTGCTTTCATTTGATATTTTGCTAGCTTTCTTGTTTTAGCTGACCAGACTCACAGATTACCATGTCAGACTGCAATTTGGTTTGATTTTCAGCTCTGTTTGTACTTACTGCAAATTTAAAAAGCAGTTTTCACAAAAGTTATACATTTCTATGGCATAATATCTCTTTTTACACGGCAAAACAGATGTTATAAAGTCTGATACAGGTCTCAACGGTATAGCTTGACATATTGGGGAAAAAGGCGTATTCGCTTTAGGGATGTCACTCTCATATCTGTCTGTTAGTTAAATGTACGACTACAACCGGTTAGTTTAGCTTAGCAAAAAGACTAGGAACAGGGGGAAACAACTAGCCTGGCTCTGACCACCGTTTGTTGATGTTGTTTTTACACTTCAACAAATGATACAGTAACGCGTTGATTCGTGAACTTTAGAGGTGCTGGTAGCTGGATTTTGTTAGCTTCAGACAGAGCCAGATATGATGATCTTCTCATCTATTTCTCTGCAATAAAGCAATTAAGTGTATTTCTCACAACGTCAAACTATTCCATTAACTCAGTTTTGACGAATATGTAGTTTCCACGTTCTGAACATCTCTAAAACAACGCGGATGAATCACTTCTTCACAACTTCTCACAACTTCTGCGGTCTCAACCTCTCATTTGATCCCCCCTCCGTCACTTGCATTCAACCCCCCTCCCCCCTCTCTCGTCACCACCCTGTCCCCTCTCTGCGCCAGCATCGCGCGCAAACACACACTGTTTCCCTCACACACCACCCACGCATCACCTTTGTCGACTCCTCTGCACCCCTGCTGCCACACAGACACCAACGATATGAATGAGATAAGGAGATAAGGACTACTATGATTAAAACAGAAAATTCTCTGTCAGGATGTCAGTGCTGAAATTAGAGGATGAAAATATGAGGGAGAGGCAATAAAGGGAGACTGTAACTCTGTATAGAGATGACTGGATGAATAATGCACTACCAGCTATGATTTATGCATGAGAATGCGTTTGTATTGAGTTATTCCTACCAGTTATCTGCTGTGTAAGAACAAAGCGTAAAGTCAGGGTGAGACAGCATATACTGAATATGTCCAGAAGGCCTCAGAGTCATTGAAAGGGCGTTGAGATTACATTTCTTTTCATTTTAAACATATTTTCAAAGAGTGTGAGGATTATTTGTATTTTAATCTATCAATTTTTTATGTTTAGTGATGGATCCCTGGTTGTATAGCTTCCTGGTTAAGATGTAAGTCCAAATTCCTGAGCTCATAGTCCTAACTTTTGATCTCTTATTAGATTTTTAAACATTTCTCAGGAACAGGAACAACCTGCAATGTTGTAGTTTTGTCTATTATTTGTCCAAACAAATATTTGGTGTTGGGTATGTGACACAATACTCAACACCACAAGTGACAAATTGAAGCTTTAACAAAACACAAACTGTCTACCTAAAAAAAAATCCTGATTTCTTTGGGTGTGTGTGAAATCATGTTGTCTAGGGCTGAGTCTATTTTACTAAAGCACATAACATTTTTTGATTTAACACTAATGAATTTAGAAGTTTGGCATATTCTACAGAAGGTGTGTTTATATTTCCCAAGTTAAGGTATAAGGGGAAAAATATTATTGTGGTACTGGTACCGAAATACTTCCAGTCCTACTGCTGCCACATTGTTTGATATCTGAGCGCCGAAGTTAAAATACTCGATTTATATATATATCTCAGTGACGTTTTGAGAAGGTAAGGTGTGAACGTGTGAGGCCAGCTCCTGTTGGTTTGAGTCGAGTTATTAATTCATGCATGCTGTACTGCTGACTGGGCTCATGTGCTTACGTAATCATGCTGAGAGAGAAAGTCTGTGTGCATCTGTACATCTCCAAGACTAAACCTCAAATCCGTATATTTAATCGGTAATCAGTGTTTTTGCAAAAGACAGAGATACAGTAGGTCTAAAATTCACACGGTATTGATGTAAAATGTTCTTTGCACTGTGTTGGTGTGCTGCTATGTGCTGTAGAAACAGGCAGTACTGTAGGTGAGAGTCGGTACAGCATGTTATTAACTGTTTGGTGCCCGCAGAGCACGTTTCCCCCAGTTGAGTAGGCTCACAATCCTCCAGAAGGCCCAGCAGAATCATCACTCACACCAACACTGCTCACTATAGCTTGCTCTCTAGTATAGAGCTGCAGCGATTAGTCGATTAATCGATAAGTTGACCAACATAAGTTGTCTTACATGATAATAAACTGAATATTTTTGGGTTTAGGACTGTTGGTCGGACATTTGAAGACGTCAGCTTGGGCTGCGGGAAATTATAAATAATATTTTATAGATAAACTGATTAATTGAGAAAATAATCTGCGGATTAATTGATAATGAAAATTACAGTTAGTCGCAGCCCTACTCTAATATTATCCCCATAAATACAGATCTTGTTTATATAATCTTTATTATTCAGCCTCTGGTTAAGCTGTGATACGGATTCTGAGTATCTAAATATTGTCTGTTACCACGAGTATTATTATTAGGACCATAGTTCTTTTAATTATTGATTTAGAGATTCATTATTTAGTCTATAACATGTCAGGAAAAAGGTGAAATATGTGCATCACAGTTTCTCCAAGATCAAGTTGACATATTCAAATAGCCTGTTTTATTGAACCAACCCCAAAGATATTGATTTTGCTGTCATAGAAGACTATGAAAACCTGCAAGTATTAACACTTGAGAAGCTGGTACAAGTAGAATTTTTGCGTCATTATTATTATTATTATTGTTATTATTTTTAAATCAGTGGGATACTGCACTAATTCCCGTCATTTTGGCTTATGACTCTTCATAGCCAAGCAAAATGTTCTCATCACAGGTGTCATATGTGTGAGTAGTTTAATCAAAGAGCGATGTCATCTTCTCACATTTGTTTCATTTTAGTAGTTTTTAGAGGCCTGAAAAGATAAAACTCTCCAATATTTCACAGGTAAAGGTGCAAAGATTTGAGAAAAGTCAGAAAATATAGTATGGTTGTATTTTTCTTCTCATTTTCTAACTTGTTAATCATCTTGTGACCTTTTTGGGAGGTCCTGACCTCCAGTTTGTACTCGTGACAAGTTTTATTCAGCAACAAAATAGTAACATGAATAATCCTGTAATACAGCTGTGCTCTTGATAATCGAAAAGGATCCTTTCAAAAAAGCTTTATCCACCACTCAGCAATTTCAGCGCTAATTATTCTCCACTCAGCCTGATTCTGAATTGGCTTAAGCAGCAAAAACAATCCACCGCAACAAGCAATCAATCGCCGGCCATCTTTTACACGGGGGGGGGCACGTCCAACCTTAAACAAGTTCAACTGGACGTCAAGCTGAGCCATTAACAACAGTCTACGCCCTGGTCTTAGTCCAAGCAGAATCTGGCTACTCCGTCAATACCGACTTTCTTCCATTAATCCTCATTAACATTGTAGGCAGTAAAGGGCAGCTCTAAACGGTGTATTGATATTATATTAAAGCCTGGAGCTCCCTGGCGTCTGGGCTTTAGGACGGCAGTCTGCCCAGTTTCACACTCTGCTGCGCAGGACTGTGTTTGGCTCTGCGAGTGTCTGTGAATGTGGGAGTGTGTTGCATATTTTACAGATTAACTCAGCAATTTGACCGTCTAAATTTAGGGCGTATTTGGGTGGACAGTATGTTTCTGAAGGATTTCAGTAGCAGAAAAACAAGTTTTAGAGAGGAGAAAGCCATCATGGCTGTAAACGGATGCTCTGGTATGTGGTTTAGTGTTATAACAAACCCAAATATTAGCTTTAAAACAGTACATCTATGACCAACTGACCTCGGATCAGAGGCAATATATTTTCAATAATCACTGCAGGGATTGTCTGGAGTACCACCACGAATATGTCGTCAAGTATGCCAAAGGTGTTGCAGAGCAGTCATGTTTTAACATGTAAATGAAAACAAAAAGCTGCCTGAACTGAATTATTTAATAATTTTACATTATTGACTGGAACATCTCATTAAGATGTTTGCAGATTTGGGTCAAACATTGTTACGAAACAGCATGAGGAGTATTAGAAATCCTGCGGTGTGGTCCTCTCCAATATGTCAGAGAAAAGAGGAGGAAGATTGTCATTTGTACAAACCAAATGTCAGCCGTGATTGAATTCCCTTCTGGGGAGAAAAAGGGCAAGCCAGAAATACTGAAATTCTTATGAAAAGGAGCCCAAAGGCGGGTTGCTGTGAACACGAAGGGGCATGTCATTTATTTGCTTACAGTTTCCTTTCATGGAGTTGTTTTATATGAGAACTCGTAGCAGGGACTTCTGTGTGTTTCACTTCCCCTTTCTCCTTTTTTGCTCTTTGGTATCTAAAATTACTGTCCCAGTGGGGGAGTGACAACAATGACTCACGCTCTCAAATGGCCGGTGGGAGATGCGACGGTGAAATGCATGCTGGTCGCTCTGACAGCTCGTTGGAGCAGCTCTAATTGAGCACACTTCACGGCCCTGACTAACACTGAAAGACAGTGACAGAGGTGGTTTTTTTTTCCCTCTCTGTAAAATCTCTCAAAACAACTGCCCACTTCGAGTCAATCAGCTGCATCAGACGCTTCTTTCTTTAAAGAAGAAGTCTCGGATAAAAATGATTTAATAAAATATATTGATGAACGCCACATCCTCCTTCTGCTTCTTTTGTCACTTTCCTCCCCTCCTCCCTCCTCCTCAGGCAGCCTTTCTGTGAGCGAGGTCGCTGGGCTGTTGGAGCAAGAGACCCTACAGCTCCTGAAGAAGGAGTGCGGAGGCCTTCAGACGCTTCTCAAGAACAACCATCAAGTCTTCAGAGGTAGCTGAACTACACGTGTCTCTACATCCTCACAGCTAGTCCACATGATATTGGAGAAAAATATGTATTTTTCCAGTGTAGTCATGTGTAACTATTTCTGCTATTAGTACACTGAAGCCTTTATTCATACTTGATTTCCACTATTTGTATTAAATTGATACTAATGACAGTTGAAGTGGAAGATTTTTTTTTTACCACAGTAAATTCCCATTGGAAAGTTTCTTTTAATGATGTCATCAATGCTCATAAAAACAGGAGTCTATTTTAACACTACAATAGCTTTATGTAATGGCTGTCGATTTTAATATTTTTTAAATAATTTTCTTTGTTTCTTAGAAGTCCTGTTACTTTCTGTCAGTTGGTATGGCTCCAAATACTACAATACCCATCAGCCACAGCTGTTGTTGCTATGGAGAGGAAGCCAGCTGCATGCTGAATGAGCTGTAGCAATTGGAGAACGCTAAGTTGTTGCAATTTTGGAACAAAACACGGTGCCAAAGTTGATGAATTCGTACAAAACTGTTTAAGCTTCTGCTTGACGTTAACAGCATTTTAAGCGTGTTGATTGCATGTTTCCTTTTGAAATGCTCCTTGAGAGTCATGAATAACTATATCATGCACATTTCCAGGTCTGTGGGGCTCTACTGGAATATCTTTACATGATTTACAGTTCAAAAAATTTCTAAACTCATACTGACCCTTCACACAGCCCCTCAGTTCAGCCTCTGTCTGAAACAGGTCGTTTTAGCTCCTGTCTCTTTAAGGACCCTCTTCCGAGCCCACTATGTTCTGATTGGTCAGCTCTTGGAAGCTTCCCCTCGGGAGACTTGCAACAAACCACAATAGTAGGATTTCACTACTTTTTCTCGGTCTTTACTTGAAATGTCAGCTTCTCAAATACATCCGTACTTGTTTGAGCCAAAATCCGATCCGAAATATGAGTGATCAACGCAAACAACACATGGAAAAACCTTAGCAACAACCTTAGCAACAAAGGCTACTCGTGGGGAGCATTTCTACCTACATTAACCTCAAGTTGTGGAACTTTGACCATGTTTAATATAAACATCCGACATCATAACAGTATATAAATAACAAAAAATCAGAAAAAACACAATATGTCCCCTTTAAATTTTTATATACACAAGCTTTTTATCTTTGACTTTTTACCAATGAACCATATATTTTCTAAAACAGTTGCTCATATTTTGCACCCCCATCCAAGCATTAGAAAAGCTCCAACTGTCAGTTTGTTTACTTGTTTGATTGTTTGTGCTACTGGGAAAATAATATATGGATCTAATGCATTACTTTAACCCTGGATGTCTGAAATAACTCGTCCCAGCTGGCAACGCTATAGGAACACTTTGACTCTGACTAATGAGGTCTCCCTGTCGTGTCTTGTCTCTCAGTGGAAGGAGGGAGGGTGTATATAAGAGACTGGCGGGATAGGAAGTCCTCCAGGGCGGATGCCAAGAGGAAGCCCGTTTCCCCTGGTGCCCTAAAAACCCGACCCTGCTGGTTTCACGACCACCACCCTCAGGGCTGCCCCCTGCAGACCGAACACTGCGCATTCGCTCATGGACCCGGAGACCTCCGACCCTCAACCAGACCTCTGAAGAAGATCAAGAATGAATGATTTTTCATTCTGCTTGAACCTTTTTATTTGGACTTGAATGAGCAGTATTTGGCTGATTTTTAAAGTGGCGAAGTCAGTCAGAAACTACTTTTCTAATGATTAGTATTCACTCCATCAAGGGATGAACCTGCTGCGAGAAGAGGAGGAAGTTAAGCAGTTTTATTGATGCAATGTTACATCATTTCTGGGAACTGAGGTCTTCAAAATTCATAGTGTCCTCTTTCTTCTGTGTGCAGCTGCCAAAATGTGAAGCTTCCTGCAGCTTTAGGTTTCCCTGTTGGAGTTCGCTGACACCTCTGGGTTGCAGTATGTTATCTGCTGAAATGCAATTTCAAAGGATACTTTCGTCTTTCTTTTTATTTATTTAAGAAGTGGACTCTTGTACAGCCCAGTTCTTTGTAAAGCCAATTGTTACTTACTGTATATTAAAGTGCATTTCAAGCCACAGCATGTATATTTATTTTAAGATCATGAAGTTTTGCTGAGCACTCAAAGTATTTTTCCTACAGTAAAACTTTAAAAGCTTCTGTACATGTGCAATATTTTAGCTCTTCACTAAGTTAGTTCATTCACCTCAGACAGGTACTTTGAGGTTCAGAGACAGGGCGGTGGATAAAGACCGGACAGCGTTTGAACAAAGTAAATGTTAGCAGTATGAATTATTTGTTGGCAGGAGTTGAGGGGTGAGCTGCATGCCGTCCCCTCTGGACTGGTGCTCACTGCTGTGTCTCTCTAGCAGTTTGCAATCACCCTGTGGCTCAAATGTCAAAGACAGTAGGGCTCACTCAGGGATTGCAGTTGGGCGATGAGAAGAGCCTCCTCGGGGGTTTGTTTGCTTATGTGGTTGACAATAATCACACAATTGATGCAATAAAGCATAAAGACATTTCATTCCTTTCAAATTTGCACCCCTATAAAGCTACATGCTAATTTACATCATTTTCATCTGATCTACCTCTCTCTTCCCTTCTGTATAAAATATTCAGTTTGATTAACAATGCTGTGTGTGGTTGACTGACAATTAATTATAGGAGTTCTTGAATTTAGCAGAATTCAAAACCTTTTTGTCTCTCTGCTATTTGGAGACACTAATATGCAAAGTTGACTCCTGCAATTTAAAGGATTTTTTTCACCCAAATTACAAGAAAACGCTTTCTGAAATGTTATGGCATTTTATCCAAGCCCATTTTTGCCAGGAAAAGAAAAAAGTAGATTAAGTGTGTACTTTAAATATGACATCAGTCAACAGTATGACTTGCTGTCTCACAATTTGAATTATTATCAAAAAATACCACAATTCTGGTCAATATCTCATAATTTTGTCAAAGAAAGTACCAAGACTAAGAGTCTACAGCCATCCTAGTGGCTCTGTAAGCCTCAACTTTTGAGCTAAATGCTAATGTCAACATGCTAACAGACTGATGTCTAAGCTAGCAGGCTTATGACCATTTTCATCTTAGTTTAGTGTGTTGTGTACATTTGCTAATTAGCACTAAACACAAATGATGATGTCATAAGTTTTGCTGGTACAATATTTGGTCATAAACCAAAATAACTGAAATTTTCACCTGATTGTGCTAGATTAAAAGTGAGCAGATCACCAAAGTTAGTACAGTTCATCTTGAGGGGAACGAGAATGTCATTTGCACAATATATTTATTTAATTGGTCATCCATCCAATAGTTGTTCAGATATTTCAGTCAGGACCAAAGTGGTGAACCAACTAATTGACATTGCTATCCACAGAGTCGTGCTGCTAGCATGACATGTTCTCATCTCTTGTGTCTTATGGAAGAAAGAAAAAAGTAAGAAATGTTTGGAATAAGAAATAAGAATACTGTTACTTTACTATGTTAAGTCAAAATTATGAGATGAGAATTATGATGATGATGTTTCAAAATTTCCAGTTAGTGAGTCAAAATTATTAAAATTTTGAAACTCAAAGACCTTGAGAACAACTGTTGACAAAATGATCACATGATCATCACAAGATCCACTTCAATTTCAATTTAAGTTTCTTGTATATAGTGCCAAATCACAACAGAAGTTATCTCAGGGCACTTTTCACACAGAGCAGGTCTAGACTGGACTCTATTTTTACAGAGACAGAGAGGGAATAAACATTCCTCTGTGAGCAAGCACTTGGCGACAGCAGCAAGGAAAAACTCCCCTTTAACGGAAAGAAACCTCAAGCAGAACCGAGCTGTAGGTGGGCGGCCATCTGCCTTAACTGGTTATGTTGAGAGAGAAAGAGAAAGGGGAGAGGGGAGAAAGAGACACAGAGAAGCACAATAACAACAATAACAACCATTTGGTAGCTGTTGAATGGTATCTTACATCCTTAATCAACAGATGGAGTTGTCATGGGATTGTAGTTCATGTATGTTCAAATTTACACTCCTATTGGTAATTTAAAGATGAGGCAATACAGTCTTATTATCAGGCTGCTACTTGTTCATGTTGGTTTAAAAGTTGAGATTGAAAATTCGTCAGCTGCTGTTCCAGGAATTCAATTTCAGTTTCATTTTGACTTATTTCAAAATTAGGACATATTGTCTCATAATGTTGACTTGATGATGGTGATGATCGTGGTATTTTTCCATGTTTTTCATTTCTAACAATTAATGTTTTTTTTCTTTCCCTAAAAAAATGGGCGTCAGTCGTATGGAGCATATGTTTTTGTACTTAGGGTGAACTGACCCTTTAAAAGCTGATTGCAGATATCAAATTAAAAGCACCAAAATCCCTGAAACAGCAGCGAATCCCGTCTCAGGTAGCAGCTCCATTCTTTCCTTTTTTTTTCCTGTTCAGAGGATAAAAAGTCCATACCGTGGTTGAGAGGGACACGTTCAGGTTAGTTACACATTAGCAGACTGGATGCCCCCATTTCCTCTGGAGCTCAATAGCTGTGTCACTGAATATTGATGAAGACGTACACGTATTTTTCTCAACACCGGGAGAAAAAGCCTGCACCAAAGAAAGCCTTAATAGTTTTCTGGAGTGCTAAAAGATTAGCAACGATGAAAGAAAGGCTATTTACACGTAAACGATGCTGCAGCTGTGATGGACATAAACTATGGTGGAGCTGAAAGTGAGTGTGGTTGTGTTCTGACAGGCAGTACTCTGTCATAATGTGCACAGCTATGTGTGGGTTTTAATGACCTGCTTAAATCACTTCCCTCTCTTCGCTCTTCCCCCCTCCTGTCATTACACTTCCAGGAAGAAATCAATTCATGAAAATACTCCTGCTGCTTCAGGTCTGCAGAGATCATCCGAACCAATCGACCTGCTGCCCTACATTTAACTGCTGAGGAGTGTGACGTGGCCAGTGGGGAGTACAGGCGGTCACTTGCCTCACTCCCCCCACTGCACACACACTCTCGTTGTGACCTTTTGACCCCGGCCCTTTCTGAGCGCCATCCAATAAGCTATCATTACGGCTCTGTTTATGTCCGCCTCGCACCGCTGCCCTGGAGGCTACAGAGGAGATCCAGAGCAAGCAAAATTACCCCCCCATATGCTCCTCTATCTCACCCACCCCTCCCGTAAGCTAATAACAGGAAGTGTGTTGCTCACACATGTCAAAAAATGCATCATCTTGTATCAACAACTGATACAAACAAGAAAACAGTTTTCTTTGCACAATAGATGGATATAACGGGTTAAATAAAGGATGCAGTGAGCATAGTTCTGCAGGTCAAAAGACGTGGGCGTCTAGGTTTCATGTGGTTGAAATGTGAAAGTTTATTAGATGTCAAGGTTACATAAAGCCATTATTGTCATGACTATTTCAACATTTAGTTATACCTTGTTACACATGAAAGTATAGTCATTAAAATGCTGTCGAAACAATGATTATATGTAACCATGACGCCCACAAAATGTCACGTTTCAACCGAATCTACATGTCTTTTGAGCTGCAAATTACCTGCGTGCAGACACTCTTCAGTCCCTGGAGCATTAGAGCATCGTGTAATAGAAAGAGATACAATACATATCCTGTAAAGCTGTTATTGTGACACTTGAAGGTGGATTTGTGAAGGTTTTTTGAAGAATGGTTAACCCAAAGATCAAGCTTTACCTTGGGGAAGGTGAAAAAACTATAAAATAAAATCTAAAAATCTTAAGTAATAGAGTAGGATAGTGGTGAATAACAAAAAACACTTCTGCAGCACGGATTGACACTTATTTTTTCTGACTTTTCACAAATATTTCCTATTTCCTTGTGAAATACTTGAAAGTTTTACAGCTTCCTGACCGTAAAAGTGAAAAAAAAAGAGAGAAATGTTAGAAGCCAGCATCACTCTTTGCCGTCAAACAGTCACAGCTCATACATACTGTATGCAAAATGTAATGAGCTGTCACGAGAAAGTATGGCTTGCATATAAGCCTCACAGTCCAATAAGGCTGTGCAGTAGATACAGAAGTCTCCTGCGTGTCCAGTTTAATTAGTTTTTTTCCAGATAGCAGGATCCTGTTGCTGTTTTAGAGGCAAAACTATGTAAACCATGTGAACTATGTAAACACAGTGTCTGACAGTAAACAGCGGCTCCGGTTATTTATTTTAGTGTTGTTGCTTCACCATGTTCACCATTTCCTGCACAAGAATCCTAAGGAGAAGATGTCTAATAAAAAAAAACAAACTGTGACAGTGTTTGAATGATGTCCGTCACCTCTGAGGACTCCAGTCTCAGTCCGGAAGAAAGAATTTAAGATGCTGAAAGCGAAAGAAAGGACAGAGAAGACATTAGCAGACAGACAAAATTACTCCCCACGCCTAAAATCTAGGTCAGGGAGAAGCGGCTGCGTCTCAAAGCCAACATCTTTCCCTGTGTTTCCTTCATGCTTTATTCATTGTGGCACCACGGGGCTTGATGTAATGCAGCATCTCCCAGACATTATTTTGGACGTACAGAAGTCTCTCTCAGCAAAGAGAAACCATGTAGGACTCAGACACTGACAGCTGTTACTGCAATGAATTCTTTTGTTTGACTTGCTGCTGCCTTAGAAAATCTTTTCTCCTCAGTTTTCGTTTTATCTGTGAGATTTCGGGAGAGAGGGGTTGTTTCAGAGCATTATTTTGTGTCAGTGTCTTTGTATATTTCTGCACCTCTGGAATTGTGAGATTAACATTCAGCATGTCTCTACCATCTGATGTTTTTCGCTGCTCTATTAGTATTCAGCACGGCCCCATAAACCCTGAATGGCTCGTGTGAATAAGTCGCCTCGCAGGAGAACAGCTTACTCACTCTGGATGACTCTGACCAGCGATTATAAATTAACGAGATAGCAGTGAGTCACTGAGTAATTTGTTGTTGTGATGTCATGTGTACTAATGTGCTGAAAGAGAAAGAGTACCAGAAGACTTTCTTTCATCTTCAGTTTGATGCTTTTTCTTCTTTACTTTGCAGAGTTACCTTCATGTCTGCTACCTTTTTTTTATTCATAAAGTGACTTCGTTAGTTTTAACGGGTTGCCCCACCCAAATTATGAAAACAAAATCCCCGCACGTTTTTTTTTTCACTTAGCTTTATTTTAATCCAGCCATGCAAATAGTTTTGACTTAATTGCTCAGGTTTTGATATCTCTGACCAAAAGAATCCAAGTTCTCAATAGGTTTCAAGTTTCAGTTGTTTTTGAAGATGAAAAATATGATCATAGAAAAAAAAAAAAGTTCTTCCGTCACTCTTAAGCATCCTTTATTTAGTCTAGAAGGCTGACTAGTTTCAACATCACAGTGTCTGCATCATGGGTGAAATAGTATATAAAAACTGACTGATTACACCTGTTACTCAATGAGACGAGGTTGATGAAGAAAGTTTCATTATGAATCTAAAAGTCAGATTTATAAAAGAGAAACATGTTTTTTTTTTCCTTTATCAATGTCGCAGTTACACAAGATAGCCCACACAATAACACGCAGTAGACAGTTTTCATGGGGACTATTTCTTTGGTAGGAAGAATGTTCAAGGATAACTGTTGTCATTGAGGTCTGTGGTTCATCCAGAATAACAAAGTCATTGTTTCTGGAGAGAAATGTTTTGACTTCTTTTAAATGTCATGTTTTATGTTGTGACCACCAAAAATACAATTCCTGTCAGAAATCAGACACAAGTTTTCAGAACCAGAACTATTTACAAGGCCAGATACCACTAGAGATACTGTGTAGTGTAAATATACAGAGTCTAGATGAAACACTTCAGGCTATATGTTGAATTATGTTACTTACTGCTGTTACTGCAGTGTTCTTGCTTTGTTATCTGAACTCATTACCTGCTTTGAAATTAATTACTTAAACTATAGTAAATGTCAGCAAAAATATATCCACAAACACATATCAATCATCCCATCAATATATGTCAAAATGGAGACAAATAGCAGGCCAAACTCAACATGGATAAAATATCATATATACTAAGAACTAACCTTTCTTTGTATGACAAAATACAGATGGAATGGTTGATTATATTAAATCCTGATGTGTAAAGAATCTCCTGTATGTATATGTGTATTCTCCATGTATTTATTCTTGTTTAATCTCCTTTTCTTTCCATCTGAAGGATTTACACATAAGTGTAATAGTGAAGTGTTTTAAAAAATTTAAATGATTGAAATAACTGAATTGAAAACCGTCTTTTGAACTTTCTCTAACTTTGCTTTTAAACTTACAGTAAAAAGAGTTCTTGTAGGAGGATTTTCCGAGAGTAGAAAAGTCCACAACATCCTTTAAATCCTCTCACACTTGAGTTTTTGATAAGTCAAAGATGATATTGTCATCCAGACGCTCGATCAATACTGTATCTCAAAGCTGACAAGCGGATGGCCACAGCAGATAACACACTCCTAGTCCTTTTTTTTGTGTACTTACTAATCACAGAGTGTCATAATGTACCTGCAGGCGACCCCCTCCTCCCACCAACCAACCCCGCTGTGCCTCGACCTCCCTCATCACCTGAGTTACTCAGATCTGTGTGACACTCAAAGATAAGGGTGTTAGCCTCTCGAGCTGTCATATGGCGCTCCCTCAGTGTGGCATAGCATGAACTATCCTCCGCCCCCGCAGAGAGAGAGAGAGAGAGAGAGAGAGAGATAAAGGGAGGAAGGTTTGTTTGGAAATGTTTCCATTTGACATTTCACCATTCAACACACACTTCATTTGAAATTCAAAAAGTTTAGCATCGTGCCATCACCAGTAGAGCTGCCAAGCGTGGATGGCGCTTCTTTTCGACACAGAGCTGGAAATACACAATACACACATGGGCCGTGCAGTGGCATCAACCCAATTCACTCAGATTTACATTCAGTTAAAATTAGAACACAGTTTATGTTCATCTGAGAGCATAAAACTCTCTGTTCTAACATATATTCACTAATTTGTCTAATTTATTAAACCTGAATTTCTTTTGCAAAGCCATCATATTTACTTACAGATTGATCCACAGCATCAAAATATATTTTTCTCACTTGTTGAGATTGCCACTTGGGAGCTAATCCACTGAATTAATATTTGATGAGATGTTAATCTAATACTGTGCTCTGCATAAAATGTGATGCCTTACTGAGTCTGAATTCCCACTCTTCCAGTCCTCTTCTTTCCCACACTGCTTATCAGATCAAAACATGGATTTTTTGTTTTCTTTTTCACCTGTGAAAACTTTCAAACCCCTTACTTTTCCTTTTTAGGTGTTTACATTACATTTTTTTTAAATTAAGACTGAGATTATGTTCTGATTTATTGAGTAAAATGTTCCACATGAACAAAGACCAAAGGATGAAAAAAATAAGCAATGATTTCTGCTTCATAGAATAGATAATTGTTTCCAACTTTCTCTAGGTTAAACAAAGGCTTTGTGACCCAGGCAACATCCACAACACACAAACTGACACTGGCTGCACAACACTGTGAGCGTTTTGTTGCTTCCACTCAGAAAGATGTTTTATTTTGTCTCATTCCCTTAGGTTCTGCTTTTCCAAGTATTTAGTACAAACTGTTAGAAGTTCACAGATGTACAGTATCAGTGGAGGCTGAAGATTCTCGGGGCAATTGGTGCTAAATTAAATAAACATGTTAAAAATAATAATAATAATATTATATTTTGGTAGAAAAACAAAGAGGTCAAAAGATCATGCACACAGAGACACATTATTTTCCAAAAGATCCAGAAAGAGAGGTGTCCTCAATCCTAAAGAGTTGAGTAAAAGACACCTCAGTACTACTATAGCTTTGAATAAAGGAAGTACAAGGAAAAAAAAAAGATAAAAAGGAAGAAGAGAAAAGACAGAAAAACAATACAGACAAAAAAGTGTATTAAATACAGGGACCCGACCCCATCATAACCCAAACAAGGAGAAATCACCCTCATTAGTCATGTGTTATAATAATAGTAATAATAATAATAATAATAACAATAACAATAATAACAATAATAATAATAATAACTTTATTTATATACTTTTCAAAACACAGTTACAAAGTGCTTTACATTGAAAACAGAACACATTTAAAATGCAAAGAGAATAAAACAACTAAAAGCCATAACAACTAATCACATTATAAAAACACAAACAGAGTAAAATGAATTAAAAATGCCATAAAATATAATGAAATCACCAAAAAGCAATTTTAAACCAGTGGGTTTTTAGGTGATTCAAAAGATGAGACAGAGTTTCCAGCCTTGATCTCCTCAGGCGAGTCAGTCCAAGGTTTAGGAGCCAAGGCTGCAAAGGCTCAATCCCCTTTATGTATCAATCTGGACCTTGGAACAACAACAAACGATGCATCCGCTGACCTCAGGGAGCGGGAATGGACATAGGGCAATAGACAGCTTGTGGCAAGGTCTCTCTGGGCTTTGTAAGAAATCAATAAAATCTTAAAATCAATTCTAAAAGCAACAGGTAGCCAGTATAGGGAAGCCAGGATCTGTGAAATGTGACCGTGTTTCCTAGACCAAGGTAAAATCCTGGCAGCAGAGTTTTGGATGAGCCTGAGGCAGGAGAGGGATTTTTTGCTGATGCCAGAGAGCAGAGAATTACAATAGTCCAATCGACTGGTTATGAAGGTGTGAGTGACAGTTTCCAGATTTTTGGCAGAAAGAAATGGTCTAATCCTTGAAATGTTTCTGAAACGATAAAAACATTATTGAACCATTGAATTAACATGTTTATCTTGGCTGTGGTTTTAATCAAAAATGACACCGAGATTACTGCAATGTTGAGATATTGAATGAGATGGTGAAGAAAGACTGTTTGAAATTTGGTTGTTTGCACTATCTTGACCTTAGATTAATATCCCTTTCTTATCAGCGTTTAGCTGCAGGAAATTTTGTGACATCCATATGTTGATGTCATGCAGACAGTTTAGCAGGTTGATATTGTTCTGAAAGTTGTTTTAAGGGTCACAGTTTACATAGATCTGAGTATCGTCTGCGTAAAAATGGAAACTGATATTATGTCTGTGTATAAGGTAGCCTAGAGGGAGCATGTAAATGGGCAAGAGGATTGGACCGAGCACCGAGCCTTGGGGCACCCCGCAGTGATCACCTGTTGTAGCTGACCTAGAAACAGCGATACCAATACAGAAATGTCTGTCTTTTAGGTAGGACACCGTAACCCAGTGCCACTGATACCAACCCAATAATATAATGAAAATAAACATTCTGGCATTTGTTAATGTATCCATAAAACTATAAATTCCAATGAGTTATAGTAATTTTCCAAAGATAGCAGGTAATTTAAGTTGCTTTTTGTTCTTTTAAAAACCTTTATTATCAGGTGGAATACCAAGTTAACACTTGATAAAGACGTATTAAGTTTTTCTCCATTGTTGGACTTTTGAGAATATGTGACACAAACTTTCTGAACTCACATAATCAACTACATCAAATAAATGTTAAAAAGGAAAACCAGAAGACTCTAATCTGTACTCTGTGTTTTTCATATATTTTGGGGCATTTTTGCTATAGACAGGAGTCAGAGAAATTGGGATGCTATTCAACAAAAGTCCCCAGACAGACTCAAACCAAGGATGCTGCAATAACATGATCAACGTCTTAAACCCCTCGGCCACAGGATGCCCCATATGCTTGTGCTTCCAATGTGATAATTGTGTGAGAACTTTGTGAAGAGAGCCAGAAATCATTAAAAGTGAATGTATTTGCACATTTTGGTCGCTGCATTTGTAGTCTTTCTTTGGCAACGGTTGACAGCAATGCATCTGAATATTGGAGAAAAACTGTAAAATTCACAAAACTTCCTCTAAGAAAAACAACAATAATGAAACGTGGGTGTACTGTGTGTTTGAGTGGCCTCTTGTTGGACAATCACCATCCCCAATCTGTGGCAATTTATCACATTCCTATCAAGTTGTTCAAGATTCATGAAATGTTTTTGACTATTAGCTGCTTACAGGGCTGAACTGTATTGTGTAGTCCTCATGGGATACAAGTATATTCACTGTTGGTTTATGTTTCCAGCGAACATGATGCAATATTACATAAGAAACTGCTCTCTGGCTTTTAGTGATCATCACACCTTCAGCTGGTGAGTCATGTGAGGAATGTTGAAGTGCTCTGAACCTCTGGTCCCCACAAGGTAATCGACTCGCCTTCACAAACTTGCTAATGTGAAAAAAGAAAAATGCATCTGACCAACATAAGAGCAGCTCGGCAGCTCTGATGTGAAGTGAAAATGGGGGTTACTATAGAGGCAGACCGAGGAGGGGGTGTCGTTACCATGGGCGACGGGCCGAGGTGACCCAGATGGCACAAAAGCAGCTGAGCCTATTGGACCACTGTGCTTTGACAACTGTACACCCACTCTGTCTGATATCATCCAGAAAAAGCTACTGATACTGCATTACCCAGAAGTCTATTCTGAAATCATTGTCATACCCCTGATTAAACACAACTGCACAATTGCATGATGAATGGCTACAATGCTGTGTTTAAATTGTGCATGACAAATAAAAAACACCAGTGTTTACCTTCCATCAAGCACAGCTTCTCTAAATATAGCCCGTGTGTTGCATTCGTGAAATGCTTGTTTGCTCGGAATTAGGCACCGCTGGCAGCCAATAAGGAAAAGTTAAACAGTTCAGCAGATACATGTGGCCGCACAGGGGAGGACAAACAATGTCAAACACAGACATGACTGCTGCTGTGCTGTTTGTTTAGTAAAAGCTGGCCACTGGAGCACATGTTTGATATAGATTTTATTTACCTAAAGGTTCTGGGCTTTATCTACTGTCCCACAATCAGAGCATCTATGAGGCACAGGTACCTTAAAAGAAGAGACATTTTGGGAAATACATTTATTTGCTTTCTTGCGGAGAAATAGATAGAGAAAACTGATGCCACGCTCATGTCTCTGTGTTAAGTACAGAGCTTGACCCAGGAGGCAATTAGCTTAGCTTAGCATAAAGACTAGAAGCAGAGGGAAACAGCTGGCCTGTCTCTGTCCAAAGTTCAAAAGCCTAGCAGCACCTCAAAATCTCACTAATTAACACAATGTAACGTCATGTAAAAATTTTAATTTGTGGTTTTGTGGGGAATTATATGCTGGCTAACAACAGTGCAGTGACCTGTTGCCTGACAGATAAACTTTTGGTCATCGAGAAATAGTTAGGGCATGTAGGCTTATTCCCTTTCTATCATTTTCACATTTCTGTTTGATTATGGATTGAACAAATGAGATAAATGTGTTTTACTGTAGATGTAGTTTGGCGTATTTGTGAATTGTGGACAGAGCCATCTAACTCTTAGTCAATAAGCGTATTTCTCAAAACGTCAAACTATTCTTTCCAGTCTATGATGATGCTTGACTTGTACTCTACTGGTAGATGTATAAGCATCATTGTCACTAACTGGTTATTTAAATATATATATTTTTAAAAAGCTTAATGATTAAACATGTTACAGCACATTTTGAAGTATGTTGGCTGTTGTACTATTTATATTGTACAGGCCTAAAATAATTAGTAGTGCAGTCTTTGAGAGACTTATGGTTACCGTGAGATGTGAATAAATGTAATGATATTAAATATTCCTGGGTACCAGGTGTTTTATTGTACAATATAAGCTTGGTGGCAGTGGCAACATCAAATAATCACACACGGATAAAGCATGAGAAGGAGCACCTGTTTTGGACAAACTGTACACGTTTGATCAACTATCCACCTGCTTCATCTTTAATGAGATTTTCTAAATCTTTATCATGACATAAAGTACACAAAGCCACATATAACACAGGTTCGTCTGCTCAACCAGCCTACATGTCACACAGTCAAAACTGGCATCCGCTTTGAAATGGCTTTCCTCAATCTAATCGCGCTTTGACAGGGATGTTTGGTAACCTCTTCTTTGCTTTTAAGGACTCCCTCTGCCTCCCCAGAGAGGGTAAGAGTGGGCGATGGCGGCTGAAAATAGCACTCGTCGAGAACGGATGAATCAACGCTGCACCTTATGCTTAATTAAAGATTAACGAGAAATTGCTTGGTGGTGTGGAGGTTTCTCAAAGCCTCACTTTACTTCTCTGATTAGGGTTATGTAACACTTGTTAATACTGCATGGGCCATGCATAAAAAAGTAATGACATCTGCCAGTGTGGCAGAATCAATCCTGTCATGACAGGCTGCAAAATTTGAGGCTGGTGTGTTGCCAACACATTGATAAATTGGCTGCTCACAGCCACTAAATCAGTTAAATCATTCTGATTTGTACGAAATGTATCTGAATTAATGATGAACACCCTACCAAAGGTCTGAGCAGTGGACCTCCATTTGTCATCTTTTTGTTTGAAGCATTGACAGATGGTTTTCTTGACTGATAATGAAATGCTGCTGCCGCTTCACTGAATGACCCTGGCAGCCTGCTGGTTTACATGTCAAGAGAGATAAATCATGCAGCATATCTTTGGTTCACTCAATTTTAGTATTTACATAAAAGCAACAGAGGCCAATAAAGATATCTTTTCTTTTTTTAGCCTCAAGTAGCTTCATTTCATTGCAGGAATAATGACTTAACTTGTAGGGTTTGGTGTGTCAAAGTACGAAACCTTTGATGCCTCATAATTAATGTTTGTGTACAAAACCATTTTTGAGCCAAACTGTGCAAATGTATCACTGTTTAATTTTCTCTTAACACAAGCAGCTGTACAAAAATATAGTTTGTATTAAATACACTATATAATCAGCTAAATTATCTGTATCTGAGTATCTGTCCAAGCACACAATGCCAACTTTTGGTACTTAAAATAATAATAAGGTTAGCAGCAGATTTCAGTTTTGCCAAACTGCAAATGTTCGAACTTTCATTTGTTCTGAACACTTCTAGGAGTTCTCATCCATCTTGACTCAAAGGTTGAGGTTCAAAGTTCATTCTTGACCTTGGAAACAGCAATTGACCAGAGGTTAAAGGGAACTTTTCAACCTGGGTGTTATTCTCATAGATTTTGCGTCCCTTCAGACGACTGGTCATGACTCCTGCTAACTTTGCACTGCCTGAATCTCTACAATGGAGATATTTGGGAGGTGCAAAGTTAGCACGAGTCAGCATTTCATTGTTGTAGAGATTCAGAGAGCACTGACTCCGGTATATCCTATTTCCCAAATTTCTACAGCCTAGTCGAGTCAGAATAGACACAATAATGAGAACAAGGTTGAAAAATATTAGAATTTTATTGGTAACTACTGTAACAAGCAGGAGACTCATGGTGTGTGAAGGCCCTAATTTCCTTAACATATGATAAAATAGTAAAACACCTTTTTGCACATTTACAATAAGACCTCCCAACTTGCCTTAGGTGCTAAAAGAAAAAGACTACGCATTAAGGCTGCCTTTGATGTAGATAGGCAGGGAAACCTCTGATAATTCTTTTAATTATTTACATCTAAGAGGCTATAGTAAGAAGTTATTGGCCCGTAGGTTCACTAAAGAGACATTCTTATTTATGGACACAGCCAGTGGGAGTAGTTGTAAAGCAAAGGAGATAATATATATACACACACACACACCTGGAAACTGCCTATTACAAAGACAGTCTTGTACTTTTGGCAACTGAGCCAAGAACCTCATTTGCTGGTGCCTTGATGGTCGTTTTTGGAGAAGGGGAACACACGTCTTCTGTGCAATACAAACCAATGACTTCTATCATTTTCATGCTTCAACTGTCCAATCCTGTTGTACACCTAACATACTGATCCCAACCACCACTATGCAGCCTTTAAATCCTTATAAATATCAAATAACTATGTGGCTCTGCTGTTTTAGAAAGTGTAAGGTGGCTGTCCTGGCCCAGAGTGAGGCTTGTATAGCGACTATTTTCCTGCTTGGTCCCTTGTGACTCATGCGACTTATTTAGCATGAGTCACTACACTGCATACCACACCTTTAAGAGCATTCGAGGCTGAAAAATGCCTTGAAGGATGGTTGAAGCAGACATTTTTGGATGCAGCCTGTTCTGGGGGAGTCTTGTCCTTCAGGCGGATGGGTCGTGGTAAAGGTTAGATGAGGATGAGTAAGAGTGGAAGCACTGTGAGATGCACAGGCAGGACAAACTGCTAGCACTTGGGAATTCATCTTTAGACCTGTATGCATGTGTGTGTGCAGGGAGACAAAAATAGGCAGAGAGAGCAGTGAGTCAATGCTTAGACTGTGGGTATTTACTATGGCAAAGGGCTGGGGCACAGGGAGACAGTTGGTGAAATTATAGATCTCTTAATATATTCACTGGCACTGCAGGTAGGTGAAATAAATCACCTATCATTTCACCAATTATTTTAAAACAAGAACGTTCTAAAGAGGTCTTAAATATGAACTTGATGGCATACATGATATTGTGGTTAAAGACGGAGGCTAATGCTACATTCCATGCAGGTTGGAGATCTTTCCGGTTGACAATTCGACCTTCAAGCTCGGGGCGTTCCACGTCTCACAACGTCAAATGCAAACAACATGGCTGACCGCGAGCAACTCTGGCAGGCAGCATGTGAATATCTGCAACGTCAGCAGAGATTAATTGGATACATTAATGAAACGGAGGAGGATAAATGATGGATAAAATTGTCACATAAAATTTCAATTTGGTCAGAATATTACACAATAGCCTTGAAAGTACCTTTATCGTCATGTTTCTGTCATTCAAGCTTTGAATTAAAGGGCTCTCCATGCTTGACAGGCCTACCGTGCATTAGTTATGGTTGCTAAGCTATGATTGGACAATTGCTGTTCAGGGGAGAGGTTTACTGAATGGTCAATTCTCACCAGGCACTTATATAGTGAAAATATAATGGAAGAAAATCTTAATTTGTACCTGATCTGACATTGAGTTACATGTCTTTTATGTACTGAGTGAGTTTCACAATGACTTATGAAACCTTTCAAAACCCTATTGTAGGTTTAGAAATTCACCAGAAAACCATGGCCAATTCCTTAGATACAAATTGTGCCTGTTTGGAGATGTTGCGGTTTTCACCCAACAGCAGCAATGAATAATAATGAATATTTATCCATTTAGTAAAATGGACACCGTGAAATCCACCTGTGTCACGCTGTAATGGTATAATGGTATTGTGTAATTGCAGAGAGCAATTAAAGTGTGGGATTTTGTTATGGGTGCCAGTGATCGGCTCATTATTGGACAGAGTGATGGATAATGTACAAAGCTGTATTGTTGTACACTACATAGTACATGAGGTGAAATGCCACTCATACCAGAGGTGATGTGTGTGTGCCCACATTAAAAAAAACAACTGATTTCAATCATTAAGCTCTTTAGGTCTTGAATTGTTGACATTAAATTTTACACACATTTTTTTAGGGTTATTGCCTGATTTTTAAAAGAGAAATATGATTTTCTGTCATTTATATACTGTTATGATATTGGATATCTATGCTAAACATAGTTAAAATTCCAAAACCTGAGGTTAATGTATGTAGAAAGGCTCCGTTTCAGACAGAGGCTGAACTGAGGGGCTGCGTAAAGGGTCAGTGCGAGTTAAATAAGGAGTTTTTTGAACTGTAAATCATGCAAAGATATTCCAGACTAAAAATATAGATCTGTAAATGTGCATAATATGTCCCCTGTAGGTGCAAGAATAGTGAATGCAATTAAATTAATCATCAGTTACTTGGCAAAAATGGCCAAAATCACCTAAATTAATGTAACTTTAACACGTTTAAAAAGTAGCTCTACAAAAACATCCAAACTAATAATCATGTTTGACAAAGAAATTTTAACTCAAGGTCCACTTATTGTACAAAATAAGCCAAATATTTAATTTTATCATGTCCACTTTCAAACACACCTCATGGCCTTCATTAGCAGATGGAGTTCGCTCAGTTTTTGTGAAGATGAAGTTTTTTGTCACACTGTTTTTTCCAAGGTCAAAAATCAAATTACATGCTCAATAAAGAAGTTGTTTTTTCTTTGGAAGAGGCAATTTTGCATGATTTAAAAACTGTAACAAATGTTTGGTTGAAATGATTAAAGTGTCTTGTTATTTTCTTACTGTGCTGCTCTTTTACTTGAATAATATTCCTAACAGCTATGGCAACACATACACCAACTTGTTTTACCTCAGTAATATATTATGGCACTTAACTCAGTGGCACATACATCTCAGAAAGCTTCTGTGATCTCTGCACATCATTTCTGTGGGCCGGGCTGTTCATTACACCCTCCCTGTAAAAGCCTTGTTAAGCAGTGTTTTCTTCATCAGTGTGCCTGCACATTTTATGAGGCTCTTTTCATAGTTTGCTGCAGAAGCTATAATGCTCCATCACGTGCCTGCTGGCCGGCTCTGTCTGCCCACTGGAGCCCCGGCTGGCTTCAAAGCGCTCCTGTCGCCTAATGATAATGAATGCAGTGTGTCTGCTCAATGTGCTTAGTGGCTCACTGTCAATCTGTTCCAGACTCAGGTTACAGTCTGCTCTTGCACTACTCTCTCCGCTGCCAAGAAAGACAGTTTTCCTAGTTCGTTTGCCACTGGACACTGAGTTTGTGGCCATGAACCTTGTATCACAACAATGCATTTTGTGACCCTTTGGTCCAAATCAAAGGAATGCTCTTTCAATCCAATGCAAATAGTGTGGTCAGCAGTTTGAAACAATGCTGAACTCAAGCACTGTTTCGCAACTATTCTTCCCCATTTTTTGCAAAGGCATCCAGGAAAACTCTTTATATTTTCAAAGCTTCACACAGAAAGCCTTTGACTGTATGACAGGATTGATGAAGAAATCAATAAATAGGCAGGGTGTAGCCCACTGGGTCATTAATAAAACAATAAAGGAGTCCTTTCAAATGTGGCTTTATGTGGTCTGTCCTCATTGGGTCAAAGCAATCTATTTATGTTTTTTCCTCACCCCCGCTATCTCTCTGTCCACTCCTTTAGGTCTCCAGATAAAAGAGGGCTCATTGTGAACAAAGCAAAGCTTTGGACACCTGTAGCGGACCAAACCATTCTGTTTGCTCAGGTTTGATAAAAAACGGGGGCTACCTGCGGGTGGGAGAGACCATTCGGTTATGGGAGAGATGAGGAAAGACCATGAGAAATTTCACTGCAAGCTAATGACGATGCACCCATGTCCTGACCAGCATTTAAGCCTCAGATTGCTGTCAAATATCCCTGCAGTTGCTTAGATACCATAAAAAGAACATAATCTTCTTTTGATGTGTAATTTTCAAAAAGCAGCAGATAATGGAGGCTTCATGATCTCCTTGGACGACAATGAAAACCCTCATGTAAATGATATTTACATCCCACATCGAGTGCATGCGTGTGCCGCCAGAGATGGTGTGATAACTTCCCTGACTGGGGTGTTGCTATGGGAACATGACTCATCACAAGTCTTCTTGCTTTACCTGTGGCAGCTGCATAGTACTCATGAAAAGCTATTTCATGCTCCTTTTGTTTGCCAACCGGCAGCGCTGAGCCTTGATTTTCAATAACATATCATATCAGATGTCTGGGAAAACACACAGGGGCTAAAAAGGGTTATGTTGCGAGTTTTTTTTGTTTTTGTTTCACAGGAAGTACAGTATATTTATGATCACTTTTTGTGGACTTGAGCACTTGAGTTTGAGCTTGAACAGGGTGACACTGTGATCGAATCAAAATCAGCCTGTTTGATTACTGTATGCAATAATGCACTTTGGCATGATTTTTGAATGTCTTTATTATCATATGAAAACTAATTGACCTTAATGTATTTGCTGAGTTATAGATGCAATAGGAGTTAATGGAGGCTTTAAAACATTTCGGCCTTAATGCATTATGGCATTTCACTTATAAGCTACATACAGTATGTCATCATAATGAGCTTATGTACAGTTGATCAGTGTATAATGAGCATTTAGACATTTGAATGGAATTATAAGTATACTGGGGCTGAATGAGCCTCCGTAGTTAATGTATTATACAACTCATAATAACTCATTAACTGTAAACATTATCATAACGAGCTTATGAAAAGTTGATTAGTGTGTAACACTAAGCTTTTTTAATTGTGTTTGCACTGTACAGTATACAGATGCTGCAAATTTCTATATGTCGCCTGTCGACAAAACAATACACACAATTTGACATATGAATCACTTTTGTTGCATTTAAACTGTAGAAGGAGATGCAAATCAAAATGATATTTTTAAAAAACATGTTTTTCATGTACATGTCATCAAATATGAGAATATATGTAACTTTTATGAAAACAGGAAACAGTAAAACCACATATAATTATATAGAGTATGACTAGTTTATGTAGCATAAATGTTTTTTTTGAGTAACAGGTGAGAAAAAAAGACAACAGAATAATAAATATGCAAGACAACATGATGATTCATATCCTTAAATAAGTAAGTCAAGAGGGTTTTGATGTAATATGCTTATTCCATAAACAACATATAACAAGCACACTGTAAACACTATCAGCCGTCACACATGGGTTACACCTTCAAAAATAAACACATTCAAGGCAGATGTTTGAGTTCAGATTTGTTTCTGTGCGGCGCTGGAGGTATGTTGTCATACAGTGAGAAGCGTGGAGGAGGCCCATCTGTCACAGCACTACTAACCCTGTAAACAAAATCCTGAGCTGTCATTCACGACGGGCCCACGTCTTTTTTGTCCTCACTGGCTACTTCCCAGCTGGCTGCTCCAGTGATCAGCCGGCTGGGAAGCTGCAGGAAAAAAAAAATCTGTTTTATGAAGTCGTCTTGTATTATGATGCTGATGACTCCAGGTAGCTTGTTTATAAGATGGATTGGAGACTTTTTTTCCAAGGTATAGCTAACCTTAAGATCAAATATTGATCGTTACATGATGGATCATTGGAGTATAAGTCAGAACACAGCAGTCTTTTAAAGGTTAATGACTTCTGACCTTGTATCTAACCCTGTTCGAATCTCCATCCTTATACTGACTCAAATAAGTGCTTCCTCACAGCTGGGCACAGTTAGAGTCTAAAAACTGAAACCACTAATTATATCATGCTGCATTTATGTAGCTACAATAATGAATAATCAATATATGTTGAATTGTATGGGATTATAGGTGTTAACAGGCCTATATACAGGCCTATATTTAGTCTATGCTCCTTGATATAAAAGTAGTGGACAAAATATTAATACAGTTCAACAACAATGCAAAATGATAATAAAATTGAATCAACATCTTTCTAAGACAGTTTCAACAAAATTAAATAAACTACTGTTTAGACAGTATATGCTTTTCTTTAGAGTCAAGGAACAATATTTAGCTGTTGTGCTATAACTATGTACACTGACTGTGAATATAAAGAGATCAAAGGTCAAATAACCACATTGTATTGATCGCATGCTCACTGCAAACCTTCAGACTGACTAAGCTATTTATTATATGCACACCTGGAGGCGACTGAGCACAGAGAAGGATGTGCTGAATTAGGAACAATCTGGAGGCGTTGTGAAGTTCATTAACTACAAATGAAATATACCCAAAATTTCGACAATTTTTAGATTGATTTCATACTTTCTTTGCAGCTGTTGGTTCAATTTATTTCAATATGGGATGAAATGTAACTTTGCATAGAAGTGAAACTTGCTTGAAATCAAATGTGGTCACTTCTACTTGATTTGGTGAAGTTATTTTCTCCACACATTGTAACGTAATTGAAAGCAGAAACAACTGTGGAAAATGTTAGTAGTGAATTCAAGTACTTGTGGGAAACTGCAACAACCAAGAATATAAAGCTGGTGTTGTTTCATATTGTTTCTTATTGTCAAGACATCCCTTAAAAAGACCAAAACCGACACTTTCCCACCCTGCCTGTGTTACTCTGTAAGTCGTTTGGTCCCAACTGAAACATATAAAAAATATATAGTTTTGTTTTTCCTTTTCACAAAGACCACATTTGCTTAGTGCATCTTTGTTTTCTGGAAATATAGTAATACCAACTGCATTATCTACCACTTTAAAAAAAAAGATCACCCAATAAAAACATAACTTTGCAAGATATGTAGCCTAAGAATAAGTCAAAGAATATAAAGGTGTCTAAATCTACATTTTGTGTGTCAAAGGTAGGAAAATGAATCTATAAACCTGTAGGATGTTTTGGAACATGGTTTACCAGTAATGCAGAGAAAACACAATGTGATAAAAGATGCAAAGCCACCAGTTTAATCTGTTGAATAGCACACGGTAAAGAATAGTGAGTATCTGTGCGCTGCTTGAGTCTCTTTTATTCCACAAAGCTGTCCAAAGGCATCGTGTTACCTACGACTGTATCCTGTGCTCTGACTCTGAGACAAGACATACCAACCGCCGAGTTACCTAATGCATGACCTGAGATCCTCCCCTCTTCCTTCCTGGCCTCAGGCGGTACTCTGTGCTCTTGGGAAACTGTAAAGGCGAAGTGAATAAAAAAAAAGGCACATCGCGGGTACAAGCTCCAAGTGACTTTTCAGGTACCTCGGAAGGCCACGAGGGGATTTATTACCATGCTGAGATCACGCTTTTTTCTGAACATCTAAGGCACTTCTCCTGCTGCCTAAAGGTGATCAGGTTGTGGGATTTGTACGAAGGTCAGACGCTGTTATGTAAGATCACAGGTTAGAATTGAAAGTTGGAAGCTTTCAGAGCAGTCTTTGTTACAACACGGAGGTTGCGAGGCGCCCACAAAGATGCATTCTGCTCTCAGTGTGCTCTGCTCTCCTCCAGCCGCATGACATTCACTGTGTTGCTCTATTTGTGTGCTGAGCACTCCTCATACTTTGATTTAGGTTTGAAAATAACACACATGTACCAGACATCATAATCTGAGCACGTAAGCATGCTTTTAACAATTTTCTTCATTCATTTCATCCATTAACCGTCTGCAAAAATGTCAGAAAATGGTAAAAAAAAAAGAAGCTTCTTTTATTATTTCAGCTCTGTAAATGAAAATTTGACCAAAACTTTGAGTGATGCACAGGCTGAGAGATGCTGTTCATTTTAATAGACACAAAATGAATCACCAACTATTTTAGTAACTGCTAAACTGTTTAATTTATATATCAAGTGCCACACATTTGCTTGTTCCTGCTTCTCAAATGGGATAATTTGCTGCTTTTCTCTCTTTTATATCACTGAAAATGTTTATATCCTTGTGTTTTGGAGCTTTAGTCTGACAGAAAATGCAGTTTAAGCATTGAATCGGTGCTCCCCCTTCAAGCTGCATCTTTAGTGTGCATGTCCAGCTCATTTTATCTCTAAAGGACTCCATTATCTACCTCTTACCTCTGTGCTGTGAACTGACTCATAATCAATTGCAGTTTTGCCTAAACCGAAAGCATCATATGTGTCTTTGCTGCCTTATAAACTAGCTTCAGTTCATTGCTGGAGGACTCGAAATGTGAAAATACCAATGAGACATAAAAAATGCAGTTTGCCAGTCCTTGTGACTCAAACATCTGCGATCAATAATGAGTGGATATCTTGCAGAGTTTGAATAGATTTGTTCAACTCGCATGGGGCCTTGAAGCATTTGTGAGGATACCTAAAACTGTGAGCGCTGATTTACTCGATTCACATAAAAGAATCCTGTAAAAGCAATCTCATTTGCGGTGCTAAAGCTGCGTCCTGTGCTTCACTCTGATACCTGGTTAGGTAATAGAGCGGCGCTGAGAGTTATATTGGAGGTGACACCCCATCAGGCCTATAAATAGCTTTGCACTTTTCCCCCAGGAGCCCAGCTGTAGCTTTCTCTCAGGCATTTGATCACTTGTTTGTAGGGGGACTGACATCACCTACTGCTGCTTCGACTCGCTGGCTTTCTGACTTCTGCCTGCAAACACATACTAACACACACACACACACACACACACACACGTCCTCAGCCCTGTAGTAGCTTCATTACTGCTGGAATACAGTATGTGAGAAAGACTTTGATCAGCTGCTCTGATGGTGGTGCTTTACACAGATAGTTCGCTTCAGGGTTTCCCTAAACTACATTTAATGATGACTCACCTAATCACTTTAAACACTCAGCTATAATTGCTACGAGCAGGGCTGGGCCCTGGATGAACTGAATTCTCTGGTACTGTTTCACTCTTAAATAAATACACCAGTAATTGGAGGTGGTAGTGGGGTGGTGGTGGTGATGGTGATGGTGATGGTGGGATGGGGATCCAGGCACAAGCCCAAAACAAGCTTCATAACAGGTGGGAGTATGGAGCGAATGAAAAAACAAAAAAAGATATATACAAAACCTCTGCAGGCTGTGTCTGACCCCAGTGAGTCACTGTCTACACAAGCTGCTCCAGCGCTGGGAATGACTCAGTGATGAGCGCTAACATTTCTGAAGTGCACTTCTGTTGCTGGTTACAGTATGTTACCCCAATTTGGAAATAGTATCATTTTAATGCTCAGTATTTCAGTTAAAACATAATTAAAAATTTAATTAAAACAAACAACATTGGTAATAAATTGCTACTTTTTAATAGGGAGATCTTCAGGGGAACATTCATTGTCTGGGACTCTTAGTTCCCTGAGAGAAAATAAAATTCAACAAAGCCAATTAGTATCACTTTTAAATAAGGCATTGTTAATAAAGGTTTTATAATTACTGACAAGTGGCTTTATATATGGTTAATAAATAATTTATTAATGCTTTACAGGTCAGTTTGAAGTCAATAATAAGTCCAAGTTTTGTGTTGCCATGTTGTGTAAAATCTCTTTGGTTACTATGTTTGGTACCACTTTCTTACAAGGCACATTTATAAATTACTTATATAATTACTATAATAAATATTACTAACACTTTAAATGTCAATTATAAACCATTAATAAGAACCACCTCAGGGTTGCTGAGTTGGTGAGCTCCAATGGATTGTTAGACCAGTTTCCCTTGGGGAAGGTTTGCAGAATATCTAGACTAAAATCCATTTAAAAAAATAACTTATTAACAATAAAAATTCTAGTGTTAATGGATTATTAGGAAGCTAGAGACCCATGAGTATTCATTAATAGATAAGCAACATTTACAACAGCATTATTACCAAATACAAATGATACACAATAGCTAAAGGGATTGTTTACAACTTAGCAACCCAAAACAAAACATGTGTAAATTATGAATTAATAATGAATAAATACATTACATTTAAAAAAGGCTGCCATATTAGAAAATGATGCCCTGCTGAATCTGTAATAATGGAGTTACCTCTCTCGTTTGTTGAAAATAAGAAGGATTTTTGTGACCCACCCTGCATAAAGCACACAGAATATGGCTGCGTAGTATCTGTGTTATTAATAAATAATTAAGCAGAGCTGGTATCTCCACAAAATCTGACTCTAAAATACTGACTCAACTACTGGATGTCATATTTCCCAAACCAACAGCAGCTGCATGTAAATGAAGCTACATCTACTCCAGCTAGACTATCTGGACTGGTATATTGGCCCATATTGGTATGAGCATTGACAAGTAACAAGAAATTTCATTTTGGAAATGTCAATACATCTGAGGTAAACTTATTAGGATCTGCTCGGTACATATTGTTGTCACAATTCTTTAATAAACCAAACAGAAAGGATCCTGATTGTTTATGTTATGTGATCATGGAAAAATGAATATTGACTGATATGTCTGTTTTTTTAAACTCTCAATTATCAGTGTAAGTATATCAGCCACAAAAATCCAGTAACTTTTACCACTGTTGGTTCATGGATGTAAAAGACTTTGTACTCAAATTTTCTCTCTATTTACACCTTTTTAAAACTTGTACTTCTTCTTGAACTGTGTGTCCATTGCAGTTTGTGTTCTTGGGAAATTTGCATTTTTACTTATTGAGTTGCTTGATTGTCCAACAAAATTAATAACCATTGAATGACATAATATAAGGGGGTTTGTTCGGCAGAGCAGAACTGGTCAGTGTCCTCCCCAGTGTGTAAATTAAAGCAGAAATTAAAAAATAAAACCAGATTTCTTCACTATTACACTACAAACTGTATGTCTGCTGTCTGTGATACATCTCAGTCTTCTTAACCACAAAAACACAAGACACAACAGAGATTTTAGGTCATAGAGACAGTCCTACTTTGCATACAAGACACAAATCATGATACTACACACTGAATCTACAGTAGCCACGGGAATATAAATAATTCATTTCAGGAAAAGGATCTATTTGCCACCGTGCCTCTGCGGCGCGTGTGCACCTGGTGCCATTTGGTCACGGCAGAAGCGTCTCCAATTATCCAGGAGCACATCCCTGGATTTCTCTGCGCACTTTGCCTCCGGATCCACATTGATTTTGAGCAAAGGCGTGATCAATGCGGACGACACGAGAAACACGCACATGAATAACTTAATGCGGGATGATTGATTCGTATTTGCGCACAAGTTTGCGCAAAGAAATTAAACAACACAGAGAGGGAAATCTCAACATATGTAGGGAAGAAGATGATTAAAATTGGATGTTTTTGTGAGCAGGACAAGTTGTTCCCATGTTTCCTGCTGTGATCGCCGTTTCTTCACGTGATATGTAGCTAAAATGATCTTTCTACTCTGGTCCTCCTCAGTCCCCTACCAGATCTTCATGAGTGGGCTGTTTAAATGGTCGTAGCTGCCGAAGGACACGCCACACACACCCAGCTACCCTTTGCAAAGCGCACTTAACGGATGTTAATGGGAAATAATCGGCAAGTTTGAGAAGAGAAATGGTGGCGGGCGGCTGCTCGGTTCAGCACGCTGGACAGCGCACGGGGAAGTTGGAGAGGACGGCGGCGCGCGGACACACGAGGATTTAATTGAAATTAATTTTTGGGGAGAGGCTGGAGACATGAGCGACGGGTGACCATGATTAATTTCAGGTGCTTATTATTAACAACAGGCGCAGGTAACCCGAGAGCGGACTTTCTGGAGTGAGACATGGACTTTGCTGAAATTATTTTCGCTTTGTTCATCGTCGTGGTCGCGGTCGTCTCGCTGTTGTCAAACTTATTGGTGCTGCTATGTTTCGTCCACAGCACCGAGATACGCAGGCAGGTGCCCGGTGTTTTCACCATGAACTTGTCCTTCTGCAACATACTCATCACTGTTCTGAACATGCCGGCCACCTTGGTGGGGATTATCAGAAACCAGCAGCCTTTTGGGGATTGCATTTGCCACACGGTGAGCTTTCTGGAGACTTTTCTGACTGCAAACACTATGCTGAGCATGGCAGCTCTAAGCATAGACCGGTGGATAGCGGTGGTCTTCCCGCTCAGTTACTCCACTAAAATGCGCTACAAGGACGCGCTGATCATGGTGTGCTACTCCTGGCTCCACTCCTTCACCTTCTCCCTGACGGCGCTGCTCTTCTCCTGGCTCGACTACAGCGACGTGTACGCGTCCTGCACCTTGCAGCCGAGCAAAGGAGGCAGCGACAGGATTAAGTTTTCAATCTTCACCGTGGTTTTCCACGCCACTAGCTTCATCCTGTCCCTGCTCATCCTGTGTTTCACCTACTTGAAGGTGCTGAAAGTCGCCAGGTTTCACTGCAAGAGGATTGACATTATCACCATGCAGACTCTTTTCCTGCTGGTCGACATTCACCCAAGGTAGTTCACCTAATACTTTCCCTCATTTATACGCATGTTTTCTTATTGCACTTCAAATGTAGGCTATATATAACTAATAATAATGCACACGTCTTGTCACAAATGTTGCAAACTTTGCTGTTTTCAGCGTCAAACAGAGATGTTTAGCTGAGCAAAAGAGGAGAAAGCAGAGAGCCACAAAGAAGATCAGCATCTTCATCGGCTCATTCATCATCTGCTTTGCTCCTTATGTAATTACAAGGTAAGTCGAGTTGAGAGTAAACCATGAATCATTTAATTTACTGCAAATGTCTTGTACAACTCTTAGAAAATGAACGAGCCCCTCTTATAATGATACAGCCTGAGCAATTACCTTGTGAATAATTTGGTTGTTTAGTCTGAATATAACGAGTGAATAACTCATTAGCTTTGTTTTGTGTGGTGTAAAGACTCATAAGATACAGCTCTCTCATAACATTGGATCAGATTAGTGTAACATCAACACCTACAGTGCACAATCACATAACAGTTTGTCCTCAGTTAACACCACACTGCTCATTTTCACCTGGTGATTTGAATTCTTATATTTCTAAGAGCCATGAGATGGCTCATTAGACACCTGCATTGCCCCGTAAACAGGTGGCTCTGAATGGTGCTTCCACAGAAATAAACATGGTCAAGGACAATAGACAGACAATGGTTGTTGCCACAGAAAAAGAGGAACTGCTACAGAGGCCCAAAAAAACTGTTGTCAGCCAGATGTGGTGCTGATGATCCATCAGTTTGACATTTGTGGTGTGTGAAACATATGCGAGGGAAGAGGGAGAGCACATTAACAAGGGAAAGTGTCTGAGTAATTGGAGTAACCTCCTGACCAAGCCTACCCACTGGAAGTAGCCTGAGTGACTGTTGAAACCAAAACAGCTAATTATGATAATTCAGGCCCAGTGCTATCTTTTCTGCTTTTAAATAGGCCCTTAAGCACATCATTTACTGACAGTAGGATTGTAATATGCTTAAACCTGACACATCCATTCTATTTTCATAACATTGCCTTTAATTAGCAGAACATAAGGGACTGTATGGAAATTATTTGGATGAGGAGGAAGGTTGAACCTTATGATTCATTTTCTAAAAAAGACAAATCCCTCCACAGAGTTATTAAAAATTCAAATGGATCCTTTCTTGACTTAAGTGCAACACCCTCTGCAACATTTTGATAACTGATCTATTGTTTTGAAGCATTTTTTAAAGAAAATTTTCTGATTCCAGCTTCTCAAAGGTGAATATTATCTAGTTTATTTAGTCTTCCATGGCAGTAAACTGAATATCTTTAGGTTGTGGACCGTTGACTGGGACAAAAGAAGACAGTTGAGGACGTCACCTTGGGCTTTGGAAAATAGTGGTTGACATTTTTCACCATTTTGTGAAATTCTATAGAGCAAACGACTTAATTGTCATATTGATCGATAAAGGAAATAATCGTTAGTTGCTGCCCTAAAATGGTGCGCCATTTAAAACTCAATATGTTAGTTGAACAGTAATTATTATAATAACCACCAGATTGCACACCTGAAATTATGGTGAACATAGAATAGTGAGTCCTATTTTTCAGCTAACTGAACTTTTATTACCACTGTGAGTGACTGAATGAATCAGGCACTGGAAACTGCTTCATTTAGCTCAAGGTAAGGTCAAAATAAATTATAAATCAGGGGTGAGAACATGTTAAAAGACCCTCTCCTGGTCTTACAAGCATTTTAGACCCGCTTTTCAGCAAAAAGAAGAAAAACTCCACCCTCCCTCTTTTTTTTACATGCTCTCCTCCCCTAATTATTTTGGTACAGTCCCTAATATGCTAAAGATTCAGTCTTATTTAATCATCCCACAATAAAATTTAAAAAATGGAAGAAATAAAGAGTTGTGAATTGTACTTCTGATTAAAATGTACTTTATTTAGTCATGTTTTTGCTGCCGCCCCTTCAGGTTGGCCGAGCTTCTACCCTTCGTGGACATAAACCGCCACTGGGGAATCATCAGTAAGTGCCTGACATACAGCAAGGCTGCGTCCGACCCTTTCGCCTACTCCCTCCTACGTCAGCAGTACAAGAAAGTCCTGGTTACCGTCGTCAACAGGCTGCTCCGTCGTGACCTGTACCCCTCATCTGGCCATAACAGCTCTTTAGACACGGAGAACGACTACTGTCTCCAGAGGATCAGCTAATGGCAAACGCACGGACATGACAGATACACACTACAGGCCAAAAATAAAGGTTGCCTCTTGGAATAAGGTGGGAGGAGGAAGAGAATGAGAGACAGAGAGGACAGGATATTGTTAGGAAGGGAAAAGATAGAAGATAGCACGGACAGGTGGTGGGTGGGGGGGCAGAGAGAGAACAAGAATAAGGAAAATGGTTGGCGGAGAACAATGAAAAGGCAGTAACAAGGGGGAGGATGAATGAGAAAAGAGTTAAAAAAGAAGAAGAAGAGGGCGAGGGCGAGACAGATAGGGAGTGACAGACGATGTGGAGACGCTGGCTTCAGACAGTATTGGTAAACAAGGGATCTGTGACTCATCGGTGACAGGAATACACACACATACACACACAGATAAAATGAATCAATTTCATTGAATAAGTCATGGGTTCAGATTAATCTCAAACTGAAGGACCACCCTGCTGGAGACCTTACTGTAGGGGCCCCCTCATCACTTTGAGAGACATGTATAAAGTGGCCTTTGTACTGTACCAACCACTTTATAATGATTTTGGCTAATCCACTTGCAGTGACCTTTCCTCAGCCACAAAACGCAAGGACAGAGCCAGAGGCTTGATGGTCGATAGTGGCGGAGCGAAGATGTGAAAGGCAGCAAAGACTAAGTTGTTCCTGGTTCTGGAAAATGTACCTTCAGTGAATGGATGGAGACTCAACTGCTGCACATTATTGCCATGTTCTGTATTGACCGTGTTAGACTACTTTGCAGTGTCATGTCAGCCACTGAATATTAATGCACTTTGTCTAATTCTCTCAGAGCTACTAGTTAAAGGAGCCAAAGGCAAATAACATTTACACAATGATATTAAAAGGATACGGCTGGTGATATTTTATATTTTTGTTTTTGTCAGCAAGTCCCACGAAAAGACCAAAACCAACAGTGCACTCAACCCCTTTTAATACTTTCCAACTTCTGTAGCTCTCAGCCCCAAGCCCATTTAGTCCTACACAAGAAGTAAACATCGGATATTGTTTTTTTTTGGCATTGTTCCCTTCATCTCAGAGTGATGGTGGAGACACAGACAGGAAATGCGGGGAGAATAAGAAAGGGTCGCCTGCCAGAATTCACTTCTAGAATTCGTTCACCAAAAATGGTCACATATGTATGTAGTTTCATTTTTAAAGAAGGCTAAACGATTTCCTAAAACAGCTGGGTACTGTAGTTTTTAGCAAGCGTTATATAAACTGGAGTAAATTGTTCATTTTATGGGGGACTATTTTCAGCTGTGGATTAATACACATTCGGTGTGCTTCAAACAGAAATTCGAATGAGTGTCAAAGATATTGTTTGTCAGAAGGTGTGGTAGTGAGGAACCAAGAGAGTGAGACACAGGTGGGCGCCTGTCTTGAAGCTTCATGGCTTCATATTTCGGAGACTCTCAATGGACCTCTGTGACCTGTAAGGATCAGTCGTCCGTACAAGTGCCCAAAAATGACATATATTTCGTTTAAAAGACAGAAGCCCTTTAGAGGCTGTAGTAATTATAACGGGAAATCAGATGAAGTTCTTATATTGCTACAAAGTCTGTGTAGGACGAGGTTGTGGTGGATGGATGGGCCAACAAACATCGAACACAGTTTGTTTCCCATTTCCATCTGCGCGTCAACGCTGTTTTTTAAAAACCATGACCACGATCATCCCCAACCTTATCCACATGACCATAGTAACCCTGACCCTGAGGAAGTAGTAATTTTAACCTAAATCAGGATCTTTTCGCAAGCCTGCACAATTGTTTTTCGTGCCTAAAGCTAACCTGACCTTAACCATAGCGTTGTCACATCATAAAACATATTTATTTTTCAACAGTGATTCGTAACGATTTTCAAAGGCACAGCCAAATGATGTCCTGCTGATTGCTGCCATTGGGCCGTCAGATCAGAAAACGCTTGTAAATGTCGCTCCGGAGTGCGTGGACCGACTATGTATTCTCTGTACTTGTTCAAGGCAAGGATCACATGACAGACAGGGACAGCTAAAGGCGTCAGTAGGCTAGCTTTTGGTAGCCATGCTAGCTTGTCTGCTTGTATTGTAGAAGCAGGTAACGCTAAGCCATAACAGTGAAGAAGAGTGCAACACAACTGATGGAAATCCCCTTCATCACCACCTTCTGTGGTTCATGAAATGAGCAAGATGGAGCTGAAGTGGTGGGAAAAGGGTTTGGGGGAAGGGTTGTTAGGGAGGACGCACAAGAAACTGGACTAGAGTGAGGTCTAATGATCTGGTCTTTATTCCTGAACCTAAATTAGATACAGGCAATAATTCTAAGTTTGATACATTCATTATTGGTTTTGGCATTTTTATAGGAATTGTTGGCAATAATAAAACTATATAATATGACCAGATTTGTCCTATAAAGTGTGAGTTTGTAACTGAATGTACTAGGGATAGCCCACTTTTAACTGAACTGCATTTGTACAACTGTGCTTTGTTTTGCCAGTTGACTGGAAGAAAATGTTTCTATGGATATTTACATGATGGTATATATTTTGCACTGTACAGGAACAACTTTTTGTCTAGATAATTTTCCTCAAAAAGGGGAGCGATGTGATGTAGCATAGGAATGCTTTCAAAGTGCTTTAAACACACTGTTTTGTGTTTGTGCCAGATTTGAATATGTGACTTTTTCAGCTGTTCTATACTTTAACCAGAATAGCTGCTTTATTATTATTATTATTAAAAAAAAAAAATCTGTTTCTTTGGACGTATTTTATGCACATGTATTTTTCCTCCTGTGAGCCACTTGCTGTTCTTTGGCAGTGTCATTAGCTATTAGTGGAATATGTGCAATAAAAGTTGTCAATTATAAAGCTATTAAAATTCTTAATGTTTTCACAGCAATGCCATTGAATCTAGATGACATCATTTGATCATATTTTATTTGAGGATTCAATTTGTGAGATTGTAAATTAAATTCACGCAGGACAGGTTAAAGTTTTGGACACTAAATAGAAGATATAAGACTTTTATTCAAATGATTTAATGAGGATTATGGAAAAATTGTTGGTTATACTCAGTATCTGAAATTGATGAAGGAAGTTAAATAAGACAAATTAAGAATTTTGCAAAAAAGGGAATACTTGAAGGAAATTTGATTCCTCGTTCACCTGTTATTGAATCACATTGTTCTGCATCCATCTGCCTCGTGGCTTAACAGTAATTACATCGTAGATGATATGCAGCATAAAAAATGACCGCTGTGTCACATGAAGCAAGCTCTGTTGCAGCAATATCACCGCCAAGTGTAATTAAAGAGACGGGTCAAAGATCATTTTTGCCGATTAGTGATTGTGATTTATTCTGACTCAGTAATGACTCAAGCTTAATTTGATGCATGGAAGCAGACCAACAGCAATTATTTGCAGCATTAAGTGAAAGAATCTTCATTTATATGGATAACTCAACTACCAGCGTCTCTGAATCCCAGCAGTTCTGGAGATGCTAAAAGCAACTGAAGGTTGTACTGGAGCCAGCCATCGGCTATATTAGCACATCTTTCTAATTAACCCCAATCATCAGAAACTGATAAAGGAGAAACTGCTAATTAAAACTGTTCGAATGGAAAATGTATGCATGGAAAAATATTTATTTGACAGCAGCTCAGTACAGTACAAAGGACAACTGAGTCAGTGAGTGTCAAACTAGTTTCTATAGTGACTCCTTTTCTGACACTCAAGTTAAATGATAAACTACTAATTATACAAGACAATTTTTGTATTAACAGGGACTTCAGCCAGTCTGCAAGTAAACATCTCAAACTCTCCAAACACTTAAGTCTATTTGTAGGAAGGGCAACAGCACACTGATTAGTCACTTGAAAGATTACGGTTGTTGAGAGAGAAGAGAATGTCTTCGACTGATTATCTGTGTAAGACAAAAAAAGACGTTAAAATACAGAAAATAATGACAGGAATGAAAAAAAGGGTACTTCACATTCATTTTGCAAACATTTGAACAATATACAGTCTACTTTCAGCCTCTTTTTCACAAACCTTTTGTTCTGCTAAAACTGTACATTACACTTCACTGGTCTTAAACCGACATATGACCTTTTACAGCTCTACTTCTCTGCAGAGTTGTTTGCTCATCACAAGTGTAGATGGTTATAAACACTGATCACGCGGGGCACACAGATCAACAATCTTTCTTCTTCATTGGGTTTATGATCATGTGTATTCTCTAAAAAGAGCCCTATTTAGGTTATTCATTTCCTTGTGTTAACTACTTTATTATAAAAACCTTTTGCTTTCTCTCTGTAAGTATTTGTCAGTGCTTGTCCTTCCCAGGTGGCTTCATGTCCTTTCAGTTTCTGCACCGTGCAATAATCTGCATAATAAACGACCCTGTTAAAGATCTAATTCTTGTTCGTGATTTAGCTGAAGGATACTAGTATATCTTCTTTAACTCCTGCTTGCACCACCTTCAGCTCAACTTTACTCATCGCAGCCACAGGGCCGAACTCACTCTCAACATCCTCTACACAGTGATGAACCCAGGGGTCCTGCGCCTGCCTGCATGATGAATAATCATGCTACCCATTATGCTAATTCAGATTAGCTCAGCTGGAAGGAGAGAAGACCCTATAATTAGTTGAATGAGTAAAACAAGCTTACTTAGAAAATGTAGGTCGCCAAGATGAAATTTGGTATGTATGATGCTCTCAAGGATTTTTTTAGGCTACCATCACATCAAATTTGGATGCTGAGCTGCTAACTTGATGCCTAGAAATCAGGTTAGGTGTCGACCACGTGAGACAAACAAAGTGTCCCCTTGAGGATTTTTGCTTCTTATCTGTGTTGGTAGTAATTTGGATTATTATTTTTCCATTAAGGAGACATTTAAAGCTTAAAGCCCCTGAAGACATGGTTTGAAATCTCAAGTATTTCTCTATAACAATAAATATTCACACTACAGTAAATAAGCAACAATGAAAGTTAAAGTTTGGGGTAAAAAAAAAGGTATTATCTATATAACACTCAAACACTGCTTTATCAGGACTATGTGTGTGGTCTGATCAGATTTGATTGACAGTGGAAACATGAACAAACAACTGTCTTCAGGTTGTGATTCAAATGTAGCTAAATTCTGATTGGTGCATAATTGTATTAGACGTCACCTTTTCCTATCTGAGCCATGCCCTCTTCAAACCAGTGAGAAGCGCTCAGAGAAAGAAGAAATGCAAATATCTCTTGTGTCAAATAACCAAAACTGTTCAAACTTAGCCAGAAAATAGTTAATTTATGTCGGACCTCATTGCTCATAGTAGGAAACTGATGGAGAAAATATGTTTTCAGGGCTTTTAATGGAAGGCATGTTTCAGGTAATTAACAGGAGCCTCAATCAGCCTATGACAGTCAGTGATGTGGCTGCTGGTAGCTCCTGTCCTTCAACTTTTCTCAGAGTTCCTTGTTTTTGCTCATAAGTTGATTCTCAGGCTACAAGATGGAGGTGAGAAACCCTTGGGTAATGTGGTACAAGTATTATGACGCCCCCTGTTGGATGAGCACAATTGAGTCATCACAAGTTTCTGATGTCAACACTGCAAACACCAAGGCCATCAATATATGTTTGTATTGTATTTATTGGGACAATGTACAGTTTTAAACATAAACGTTAACATTTGATGCACTGCACCAGAGTTAGCTTTAAAGCTAATTTTCATCTGCAGTCCCTTACAAATAAAACATATAACAGCACAATAAAAAAAACAATATAAAGCAAAAAACACACAAGACACATAATACAAAATACAAAGCTACACACAATAGCACATCACATACACCCACAATGTCAACTAGAAATTAATAATGTAAGCTTTTCAAATTAAAAGCAAGATTATTAGAGACTATATGAGAAGACCATGAGATGAAATTTATATTCAGTGGTTACAGAGCTGAGTAGTTTTTAGCAGATTTTTTAATTTGGTTTTGAATGTATTGATTGAACTACAGTTCTTCATATCATCAGGTAGCTGACTGTTCAGATGCAATGTGAAGAAATGGTATGGTACAATCTTGTATAGAGGATATTCTGGAGGATCTAATAGAACTTACTGAGCGAGTGCACATGGTTGACTCCTGCAACAAGGGAAGGTGAAAATTGTGAAAATAGCAAAAATGGTGACGCATCAAAGAGTCATCCAAATAGCCAGTACTGTAAACACACAGTAAACCTACTGATGTGTTACTGAACCTGTGTGAGGGTTCATCTCTTTATATACAGTGTATGGTTTGCCTGCACTGGGATATTTCTTTGAGCAAAGTAGGTCAAACTAGAAGAGTAGCTATAGTTATTCTAGCCACATTTGTTCATTACTCTGTGGCTTTCTTATACAAAAAGGCTGTGTGAACAAGGTATTTCTGTGATTCCACGGATATCTACTGTCTGTCTAGAATGATGAAATATTTGCCGTGGACCGAAAAAATGTTTCAAACCAATATTTTCACAGACTATTTTCCTTTGCTCTTCTTCATTATTTGTAAGTAGGCTATAGGTATCAGTGTACCTGCTATACTGGTTTCATCCCCAGCAAACATTTTACAGTATCTTTCGAGGCAGATAGAAGACATCTCCCAATAGTACCTTTGAAGATGGAACCTGCTGCAGGATAACAGGTAAAATAAAAGTTTTGACTTTTCCCATGAAGCTTGCATAAGGAACATTGAGTGACCAAATCATTAAGAAACGTATGAGAAAAATAGAGAAAATAGGATTTTGATTTTTTAAGCTTAAACCTACATTAATTTAGATTATCTTAAAAAACAATTAGGTTCAATACTCTGGTTTAATAACCTGCTAGTATAAGTATGACAAACAATATTTTGATACATGAAACATTTTGAAGTAAGTCATCAGTGTATATGACTTCATATAAGACAACAAAAAATGTTATTGGTACCTTAAGCATCAATACTCCCTGAAGTTAGACAGCTGCCGATTTTATCACAAATAATATTATATATCTTTTTCATAATTAAGAGACAAGTAAAGGCAGCATTAAAAAAACTGCATAATTTCTAATATTGAGTTTTTAATGTTAATGTAGCTGGTTACAGTAGGACATTAGTATAAGATAGGGTGCAATTTCTTGTTCTCCTGCCAGTTAAGGAGCCGCTGTGAAGCCTTTTGACCTTACAGGGTCAGTGTGAAGAAGGTACTCCAAATAAACAAGTCAAGTCAACTTTATCTGTACAGCACCTCTCATACACAATGGCAGCTCAAGGTGCTTAACACCAGCATGAAAGCAATTGATCAACATGATAAAGTTGTCTTAGGTCACATTTGGGGACATTACACAGACTTACATTCATTTCCTGGAGTCTTACCCTAACCATAACCCTATCCTAACCCTAAATTTAACCTAACCATAAACTTAACCATGGACCCAAAAAATCAGCTTTTAGTCTTTAGTCAGTCTTTAGTCTGAATTTTTACCCCAAAGTAGCCTATGACAGACGCCCACCCTCTCCTCCAACCACACACTCACACATTCACACAAATAATAATAATAAGGTGAGAATATTAAGTTAATATAGCCAAGGGGAGACATGGACTGACTTAAAACCATGATGCATTTCAGGGCAAGTATAAAAAAAAATCAACAATTGAAGTCAAAGTGAGGTAAACGGCAAAATCATCTCGAATCAATTTAATTTTAATTTCTGTAAATTAACGCTAAAAACCACCGAGGTAAAGAAGCGATACGTGCACGTTCTCACGCACGTATCCCTACTTCACCTCAGAGATATTTCCTCTGTAACTTGATAGTTGACCGTAATGCGTGTAATAATGTGGCTTTCAAGGAAGTTCAGAATTTCTACAGACTTGGGAGATTCACACACTCACACACACACACACACACACACACTCTGGCTGCGTGTGTGAGGTGCCACATCGATATGGAATATAAACCGCGGAAAATGTGCATCATGCTGCTGATCCTGCTTCAGATGTTGCTTCTCGTTTCGTGTGCACCCCGACGCTGTGACCCGGGATATCGAGGTAAACTTTCTCTGCTTCATGTGATTTCTGCTTTATTTTTCTGCGCGCATCCGGACCTGCTGCATGAATTATATATGACATCATTTCATGTACAGCCTCAGATTCAGGAGCTGACTTTCATGCTGCAAAACTTAAAGAAAAAAAAGCTTTTATGTAGCTTCTTTAAACTTAAATCCACACAGTGGTGTTGTAAATATGATTACATGTAGGCCTGTAGCTTGTCAAATGGTGTTACTGTAATATTCTAGATGAAAACTTTTCAATCTTAATGATTAAGATTAATAATCCAGTCATGTATGTGACATTTCTTGTGATTTAATAAGACTTTTTGTAGACAGACAGGCATTTTTGTAGGCCACAATGAGGCATTTATAGAAACCACTCTGCCATCTAGTGTCTGCTACAGTGTTAACTTACACTGATGTGTCTTTCAGGACTATGCAAGCCAACAGTGGAAGAAAAACGTAAGTACCTTTGGGCCTGGTGGAAGAGCGCTGTCATGCGTGGGCTGTTTGTTAGCCAGATTTCTTCATGTTTTAGCAGCTGATCACCTTTCTGGGCTTTTTAATCTTTGTAGCTTTTCTGAACTTAATATTTTTAAGCCCAAAATTACTTGATGTTTTGTGCCTGTGACACCAGAGGAAGCTCAGGCTGTAAAGTCACCACACCCTCCATGACTGGTCATGTCTTTGTACAGTTACACCCCCATGGATTTGATGTGAATCAGTGTTTTTAACAACAAAAAAGATGAGATCATAAGTCACACTGGGTGTAGTCTTAATGGAATCTGGCCCGAAGACCATGAAACCATCATGTGTATTTTTAGATGATCAATGGCAGTATGAAATATTCAAATTCTAATTTCCAGAGATAATAGAAATATTTGGGGCTAGATGATGGAAGACAGCACAGTGAGCCTCATGATTAAGTGCTTGACAGATGGAGATGCGTGTCTCGATCCCTCCATATTAGACTGATAAAGTTAATATTAATTTTGGCTGTTGATAACTGTTCCCTTCACTTTCTGCTGAGCAATCTGTACATCAGTTAATTTCAAAATGTTCCCCTTGCTTGCAGTCTCTACCTGAATTTTATCCTTTTTCACCTCAGCCAAATGCACAGATCTGTTGCTGTCCTACTGCGATGACATGTCTTATGCTCAGACCATGTTCCCAAACATTCTCGGCCACAAGACCCGTGAAGACGCCGAGTCCGGGGCTGAGTACCTCCTCATAAGTGTGGTTGAATCTCTGCTGGGTGGACAGTGCAACCCAGACATCCGCATGCTGGGCTGCTCGGTGTTGGCCCCGCGCTGCGAGAAAGACAAGGTGCTGAAGCCCTGTCGCTCTACTTGTGAAGCGGTGTTTAAAAGATGCGGCCACACTTTTGATGGGATAGAGATGGCGTGGCCCTACTTCCTGGACTGTGATCGTTTCTTCGTCAGTGACGAGGAGGGCTGTTATGACCCACTGGAGGGCCTCAGAGGTGAGAATATCATTGGTACCGTGACCTTAGTGACCTTGCCTGACCTTAGCATTGGCTATTTTGACTTTGGTGCTGTATCATAATACTTTGAGATGTGATACCTTTTCATTTTCATCTTTAAGGAACACACAAGTATAATGCTTTGAGTTTCAGTGGTGCATATTTCACGTTTTCATCAGGCATCTGGTTCACACACATGCTGATGTGGCTCACGTCAAAATAAAGTCCAACTGGAACGCCTTATTTCCCTACATAAACCCTCACTGTCACTTAGTCCCGTGTCTATTTTCATATGTTTTCATTAGAAGCCTGTTCTTGTAAACAGTGCCTTAATGCACAGCAGAAAGGCAAACATTGTTTTCTAAAAAATGTTGTAAATTCTTAATGTGCAAAACAGGTTTCTAAAGATAAAAGAAGATAATAAGGTAATCATGTGTGAGTCATTTGAGAGCACGAACAGTAGAAACATCTGCACGGGCAGCAGGAACTGATTTGAGCATTTAGCGTTTGTGTACAGTAAACTGTGTACATGGTCATAAAAGTTGTAGAGTCAACCAATGCAATGAACTAAACAGTCTTCAACTGTAGCACCGTATCAAAGGGACTCATGTTTTATTGTCGTGCAAAAGTTTTTGAACCAAGAATTTGGTTCAGATGTCTGGCAGCACGTCGGATCTGTGTAATTGCTCCCATATTCCTATCTATCTCAAAGTGATGCAATTTTTCCTGTTTTGATATGATGTGACCTCTTCGTACAATATTTGCATAACCTGTGGATATGTAACAAAACAAGTGAAAAGTGGGTGCAATTTGTTTCTTCTCTATACGTAAAAGAGATCATCTAGATAACAGCTCAGCATGACTATAACACCGGGACCAGTGTGTGTTTTTGAAGGGGACTTGAGTTAATAACGTAGCTAGATGCCCCTGTTTTTTACATTGGGGCTGCACGGTGGAACAGCCTTAAATATCAAGACTGTAGGCGTCAGGTCTGGTGCAAGGTGACTGGTTATTAGTAAAAATTTAAGTCCCATCTGTTATTTTTAGCCATGTTAGCAGCATTACACAATGGAAGCCAGTGTATGTCTCTTGGTCAGTCCACCACTTTGGTCCAGAAAATCCATGAAATGTTTTACAGACAGTCATGGTGCCCAGAGGATGAATCCAATTGACTTTGGTGATCCTCTGACTTTTCCTCTAGCCCCACCAGCAGGTGAAAATTTCAATTTGTCCAACATTTAAATGTGCAGTGTGTAAAATTTAGTGGCATCTAGCGGAAGACACTTGGCAGAAATTGAATATAATGTTAATAAGTATGTTTTAAATGGTGTATAATCACCTGAAAATAAGAATTGTTGTGTTGTCGTTACTTTAGAATGAGCCCTCTATATCTACATGGGGAGCTCTTCTACAGAGGCCGCCATGTTGCACCGCCATGTTTCTTCAGTAGCTCAGAACGGACGAACCAAACACTGACTCTAGAGAGCGCCTTTTGTGTTTTTCATGAGTTTCGTGGCCACTGTAGGTTCTTCAACATGCTTGGAAGGGGAAGGGGAGAGGTATTCAGTGGGTTGCAATCTGCAACCTCACCACTTGATGCCACTAAGTCACACTGGTCCTTTAAACCAAACAACAAAACTGAATAAAAAAAATGAATAAATCAGGCTCAGCTGTACTTCATGTTTGGCCCTTATTAGCAGATGTCAGCATGCTAAAATGCTAAACTAAGATGGTTAACATGGTAAACATTATACCTGATTAAAATCAGCACGTTAGCATGCTGATGTTAGCATTTAGCTCAGAGCACCACTGTGGTGAGTGACCAGTGATGACAGTGGTGATGACAGTATAACAGTACTAAACCACGATAACGTGCCATACAGTGTTTTATTTTAAGGTGCCAACACACTCTCGGCTCCTTAAGGCTGTGGAGATGCATGCTGCTGGACTGTGACTGAATGAAAACCGTAACGGAGAATAAAAATAGTTTATTGGTTATACAAAACAGACACTAGTAATGACGACAACTGTGAGTATTTTAAAGCAGCATGTTGTAGAATCACATTTTCCCACCATACCTTCCCTTTTGGTCATTAACTGAACATTTATTGGTCAAAAACACTGATACACTGGTGGATTAACAACCTGAACAACCTGAACACAGGCTGATTTAACACCAGATCCTGTGTCTCTACTGTACTGTCACAGCAGGGTCGGACATTTTGCTACTACTGTACTTGAATCACAAAATTATTGTTGCATTTTAATATGAATATATTGTGAAGCTGTTCGACCATCCGACAAGAAGTTCTGATAAAGCATGTGACCTGTAGATCCATACATAAATCAAAAAGGAGATAAAAAGGGTTGGGGAATCTGCTTCTAAGTAGTAGGGCACAGAGAATTAATCTTACTTAATGGGAAAGGGTCAATTACACATGCAAGCTCTTGTTAAAGGTAAAGAAGGTTGAACATCTTACAATAATAGTTTTATAAAGTATAAAAACAATGCAACTGGGCCTTCTGAATCTGGCACTAACAAAGTGTGATGTGTTCCATGTGGGTTTGGGGCTATTAATGGTTTCTGCTGGTGACAAAATGGGTGTGAATACAAAAATAATCCAGTCTACTGCATCAGCTGAAACAAGCACATTTGGTTCATAAGACATCGGGTGTTAAACTGACTTTCCACACTCTCTTTTTAGTTTTTGCTGTACATACCAGACTCTACAAACAGCCTATTTATAGCCTGGCAGCTGCTCAGGAATAGCGACAGCACTTCTATTTGATAGCTCTTAAATGTGTCCCTATGACAATTAAAAGCACATTGAGCACAAATAATTAGACATATTTTTCCCTTACAGCAGAGCAAGGTGAAGAGGTGTTTGACAGCATGGAAATTCCTCCTCCCGAAGAGTCTGCTTCCAGTATGCAGTTCACCTATCACTCCAACGCTCAGATGATTAGTGTCTTCAAGAAAATTGAGGAACAATGCTCCGATATAGCCAGAACCTACAACATCGGCCGCAGCATGGAGGGCAGGGAGCTGCAGGTGATTGAGTTCTCAAACAACCCCGGACAACACGAACTGCGTAAGTAAAGCTCGTCATAGTCAGTGTGTAGTGCTGCTTGAAAGTTTGTGAACCCTTTAGAATTTTCAGTATTTCTGCATAAATATGACCTAAGATATGATCAGATATTTACACAAGTCCTAAAACTAAATAAAGTGAACCCAATTAAACAGATGAGACAAAAAAACCCAACTTTTTAATTTTTTAAGGTCAGTTCACAGACAGATACCTTGACGTTTTCCAATAGAATTCGCTAGTACAACTCAGAACTCAGAATAGTTCCATCAATGATTGCAAGCTGTCCTGGTTCAGAGGCAGCAAAGCAGCCCAAATCATCATACTACCACCACCACATTTCACAGATGGGTTAAGGTTCTTATGCTGGAATGCAGTGTTTGCTCATCGCCGAGCATAATGCTTCTCATTCAAGCCGAAAAGTTCAATTTGGTCTCATCCATCCACAGAACATTTTTCCAATCACCTTCTGGCTTATCCATGTGGTCTTGAGTGAACCGTAGATGGCAGCAATGTTCTTTTTGGAGAGAAGTGGCTTTTTTCCTTGCAACTCTGCCATGCACACCATTGATGTTCAATGTTCTCCTGATAGTGGACTAATGAACGTTGACTGTAGGCCCTGCACTAGAGGTCTTTAGTTTCCTCGATGTTACCCTGGGGTCCCTTCTGGCCTCCCGGAGTATTACACGTCTGCTTTTGGTGTGATCATTGTTGTTCAACCACTCCTGGGGAGGGTAACAATGGTGATGGATGTCTTCAATTTGCACACAATCTGCCTGACAGTACACTGGTGGAGTCCAAACTCTTTAGAAATGGTTTTGTAACCTTTTCCAGCTTGGTGAGCATCAACAACTCTTCTTCTAAGGTCCTCAAAAATATCCTTTATTTGAGCCATGACACACTTCCACAAACCCGTGTTGTGAAGCTCAGAGTTTGATAGTGAAGACCCAGATATCTCCTCTTTAAATAAGGCAGGGCCTCCCAGACTCACACTTGATTGTCATCCCATTGATTGAAAAACCTGACTCTAATTTCCCCTTCAAATAAACTGATAATCCTAGAGGTTCACATACTTTTGCAACGCACAAATATGTAACATCGGATCATTTTCCTCAATAAATAAACAAACAAGTGTAAGGTTTTTGTCTCATTTGTTTAATTGATGTCTCTTTATCTAGTTTTAGGACTTGAATGGAAATCTGATCATGTTTTAGGTCATATTTATGCAGAAATAGATCAAATTCCAAATGGTTCACAAACTTTCAAGCAGCACTGTAGATCATCATTTTTAATTACTAATGAAGTTAAACCAGCTAAATGTGACCCTCTGCAGTTGAGCCAGAGATAAAGTACATTGGCAACATGCACGGAAATGAAGTCATGGGCCGCCAGCTGCTGATCTACTTGGCTCAGTACCTGTGCTCAGAGTATCTTCTGGGGAACGAGCGCATCCAGACTCTTATCAACACTACCCGCATCCATATTCTGCCCTCCATGAACCCTGATGGATACGAGGTGGCTGTTTCTGGACAACAGGACAGTAACTATGGAGATGACGAGGAGGTCAGTTCTCCACACTTACGCACATAAATTGCTGCGCAGTTTGAGTTGTATCTGTTCTGTAATACCTTTGGAAAACCAACCAAACACCTTACTTTTCCACATGTCCTTGTTAAATTTAAAACCTGAATACCTGAGTTTCTCACTCCAAGGTCCATTCAATAGCTGTTGAAGCTTTCATTAGTATGTCTCAAAAACCGAAATTTTAAAAAAAATTGTGCATTTTAAGGACCTCTTGTCAACATCGGTGTAAATGTTGAGGGTTAAAGTTCATCCTTGACTTTGGAAACAGTACTTACCAAAAACACCTGAGTTTGTAAGATATTTGAATACCCTGTATGAAATATGCATTTACACGTATTACAGAAAGAACTCCACTGTGTCAGCAGTAAATTCATTGACGACAATTTTGTTAACTGATTGATCATTGCAGTTATTCAAACATATGCAGTTTACAGCTTCGTAAATGCTGCTTTTGTATGTTTTATATGATTGTTAATTAAATACTTTTGGGATTTGGGCTGTTGGCTGGACAAAACAATCAATTAGAGGATGTACCTTTCCTGGAACTTGTGATGAATGCTGGTCACTATTTTCTCAGAGTTTAGTTTTTATAATTTTCTAAAACACATCTGTTACTTTCACAGGGTCCCAGATATGAGTCTATGAACATTGGCCAAAACAATGCCCAGAACATTGACCTGAACAGGAACTTTCCTGATTTGACATCCATCGTTTACAACCGACGCAGAAGCAAGGGCCACCGCACTGACCACATCCCAATCCCAGACTATTACTGGTTTGGTAAGGTACAGTATGAATCCATATCCATATATGTCATGTCAGTGAATGATATTTTATGACCTAAAGGGTAATATTGCTGAGGCTTTGCTTTTTAAATTGAATAAACTTGATTTGTTTCATTTCTTGGTTGGAATAAGTCTTAATGCTACAATCCAGGTTGCACCAGAGACGTATGCTGTCATGAAATGGATCCGCTCCATCCCGTTTGTGCTCTCTGCTAACTTCCACGGTGGGGACCTGGTGGTGTCCTACCCGTACGATCTCTCCAAACACCCGCTGGGACACAACATGTTATCCCCAGCACCGGACGATCAGGTGAACGGGTTCCCTGATAAACATCACTTCAAGAATAGGAAAATGTTGACATACAGTACCGGTCAAAACTTTAGACACACTGGTACTGTTTGTATTGCTGGGTTTCTGTTGTTTTCATAGGCTGAGCTATAAAAATAAGCTACAGTAAGTCTGTGATAATTGATATAGAGAAAAGTTTGAATATTCATCAAAATTTACTGAGATTTTTACAATTTAAAAAAGATCTGAAGCTGAACAATAGACTGTGGGCATTTTGGCTGGATTGATATATATTCATGAATAATAATCCTACTAATCCCAATGAAAAAGTTTGAAATAACGTGACTTGAATTAATATTTAACTTCTCATTTAATGAACTTCAGAAAAAAGAACACACTGTTTTTTATTCTGTAGGTTTTCAAGCTTCTTGCAAGAATTTATGCAACCTCCCATGAAAGAATGGCCAATGAAAATGCACAATGTGGATCGTCTCGTTATCACAGTGAGAAAGGAATTGTTAATGGAGCACAGTGGTCCAGCTTTTCAGGAAGTAAGTGAAACCAGTATTTCTCACATGTGGTGGTGGTGTCTTACTCAGAAGTATGAAATGTTAGGTGGAGCCACTAGAGGTCGCTGTAAGACCAGTTATGATCTACCATGTGGGAAGCAACGTCAGGTCATGAGGGTTTCTCATGGATTTCTAGATAATGTGGTTTTGTTTTTGTCTCCGGTCAGGTATGCAAGACTTCAACTATCTTCACACCAACTGTTTAGAGGTGACCGTGGAGCTGGGTTGTGATAAATTCCCTCCTGAAGAGGAACTGTTTATTGGCTGGCATGAAAACCACGAGGCTTTGATTGCATTTTTGGAAGCAGTAAGTCCTGATTCTGTTCAAGTTTTCTTGCTTTTGTTGACATCCTCGATCATTGATCAACCTCTGAGTTGGTATCATGTTGAAATCTTAATTCATGCATATGAAATTATTTGTCTGTAAATGTCTTATCCTGCATGGTGTCGTTTCTCAGGCCCATCGTGGTATCAAAGGCATTGTAAAAGATGAGGAGGGAAATGGAATAAAAGGTGCACGAATATCAGTCCGAGGAATACGGCATGACATAACCACAGGTAAAATGTATCAATTCATAACAAGGTGCACCATTTTTCACAGCTGTATGCTTATTTTTCATTGCCAAATCTATCACATTAGTTTCCCAACATGAGACATTTTGTTCTGTTTAAAGGGACACTCCACTCCTGATTATACAAGAATGGTATAAATCAATGCAGCAGAGACTGAAATATCCTGCCTTTTAGTCCGATATGGGTCAACCCACACACACATCCTACATTTCCCATAATGCAACACAGCAATGTCTTTCATTTTGCTGCGTTACCATTAGAGTTACAGTACATACCAGTTACCAACTTGTAAATAGCATTCGTGTCAACATCCAAATTGATCAGGGAACTTTATTCTCTGATAAATACAACTTAGCACTAAATAATACAGAAGTGCCTGAAAACCAAACAAATATGAAGGCCTTGTGTCACTCAGAGTCTGTTGTTGACAACCAATTACCTGCTTGTTTAATGCCCTTATCTTTCAAACTACACACCCCTGTTTGTAACTCAGACTTTCTGTTAAAAAGTAGTTTACCCTGTGAGTAAACTGATTTTCATGTGTAAATTTGGTGGAGTGCCCCTTTTAAAAAAAGTAGTCCTATTCAGACACACATGCATGCAAATTATAAGTCTAAAAGCTCAGCCTTTCCCCCTCTGCACAGTTGAAAATGGAGAGTACTGGCGCCTTCTCACCCCTGGCATCCACATTTTGACCGCCTCGGCCCCGGGTTACATCCGAACTATGAAGAAAGTCCGCCTGCCTCCTCGCATGATGACAGCAGGCCGAGTGGACTTTGTATTGGAAAAAAGCACGCTAGAGTATGACATGCAAGAGGAGGATGACGCCATCCCATCCATGGGCACCTATGACCGCTTTGACCCGTACAACCAGTACGAGCGCTACACCCTGATGGCTGATTTGAGCCAGAACCGTGAGGAGAGAGCAGAGAAGCCCTGGTGGTGGAACTACTTTGTCCTGCCGGGGGGACCCGCTCCGACCTGGTTGCTGAAACAGTACTAGAGCTTTTATAAGAGAAGTGAGAGTGGTTCCATAAACCAGGCTATCATGTAAATGGATGTGCAGCTTTTTATTGTTGCTACATAGCAGAAAAGCGTAAAAGCTAGCTGGCTGGCCATCACATTTCACGCTTTTACCTTCATGTGTTCTGTTTGGTCCCAAATATATAAAATCATAATCAAGGCACCTTAAATTCACAGTGGGAGTATATGTCTATTTTTAAGGTTTAGATAAAGTCTACAAGGCTTTTTCCTTTTCATTCAAATGCTTCAGTTTATGATGATGAAATATAAAGTTGTTAAACACTTCATATTTGTATTTACCAATAATTTTACAGCCTAAATAAAGAACATTAATGTAGTCACAGTGTGATTTCTTTCAGCTACACCTCACTCATGTTCAGTTCAATCATGTGTTATAGGTAATGAAACCAGTTGACCACTAGGGGGCAGGCTGAATCAACTTCTCAGCTAATTTACTGCCAACCACAGAGTTTGGTTACTTGCCAGCAGTACATAATCTGTTAAATAAACACATATTACTGTGCAGGTGAGGATTAAAAGGCTTGTTTTGAATTTCTTTCTCTCTTAAGTCATGTTGTCACAGCCAAATGTTGATGTGAGGAAAAGTCTTTATAGCTTTCAGTTGTTGCTGTGCAGCTTCATTAATGCTGATAATACTGAGAAAGTGATTATAAGATGATGTGACCAGATAGATATAGATTATACATTGTAAATGTGAATTCAGTGTATTACAACAAATAACATACAGTACATAGTTGTTAAAATCAGCATTCAGGATGTAGTGAAAAGACCAACCAGTAAGTTTTTATTTCGTAAAAACTGTTTAAAAACCTTAAACCACAGTCATCTACACCAGTGGTTCTCGACCTTTTAACTTATGACCCCTTGAAGCGAAGCATTGTCTACTCTCATCACTCATCACATGTGACATTGTGTCTGAAGCTGTGAGTTGTTCCACCAAAGAGTGATTCCCTTGTCTCACATTGTTTTATTTGAACACTTTTAGAAACCTGAAGAGGTAAAATCAACCAGTTTTCCCCCCAAAAAACAAGCAAAGATATAATTTTGTGTACCAGAAGTTCTTTCCTGTCTTGTTAATTGTCCTGCGACCCCTTAGCTTTAGCTTGTGACCCCTTTAAAGGGTTGTGATCCCCAGGTTGAGAACCACTGATCTAAACTACAGAATTTTTCTGTAAAGCAGGTAAAACATGCACTCGGCAGCGATCCCCATGATTTATTTATGATTAATCCAGGGCATTCCCTGTGAGTATATAATTACATGTCCACCTCCCACTCACTGAGCAGGAGGGATGTTTTGTAAACTTAAACCTAAGTTCTGTTTGTGTACATTTCCAGCTGTCAGTTTTCCTAAAGAACTAATCCACACTTTAAATACTTCCTGCTGTGGCGCGCTTATCTGGCATGTTTTGACTTGCTAACGCTATAACCTTAAAACTCCTATAAAATAATGACAGACAAGGTAGGAAGGAATACTGTACTAGATAAACACTGGGATATTTATGAATGCAAAGTAGGCAGTTTTTGACTCTGTAGTAAGAAAAGGAGCTCAGAACAAAGCCGAGGACAAAACAGTGGTGCAGTTGAGAAAGCAGTGTGAACACCAAAGAAACTAGAGGAACATCTCGATAGGATTGACAATAACAAAATGAGACAGAAAAGGATAAAGAGCTAAGGCAAATTTGTGACATTTTGCACAAATAAAACCCCCCAAACCCACCACAACAACACAGATTCAACTAGAAAAGCCCCAAATGGATACTTAATCACCACAATGAGAGGTTGTGCAAAACAGGGTAGGATAAAGCACGCAAGAGCAATGCCCAGCCCCAGGGTCCAGAGAAGTCCCAAATCTTATAAACAAAACCACTCTTAAGAATTTTTTTTATGTAAGGTCATGAAAGAAGCATGGGAAAAGCAAATTACCCCCAGATAAAGGTCAAGGAATACTATTACCGTAAAAGAAAAAGACTAATAGAGAAAAGTCTGCTTAGTGAACTACTTAACCCATGACAAATCAGTGAAAAAAAATACCAGGCTTCTCAGGGGATTTACAAAACACAAACACATGATTTGGCACCAAACTCAGTCAGCCAAACAGCAGAGAAGAAACCTCCATCTAGATCTGGAAAATACTGTAACCTTCTGTGGAGAGCTTTCAGTAGACTGTCAGATGGCATCAACAATGTCTATTTCCACGGCACGCAAGTCTGCTTCAAATACAGGAACTCATTATATACTGCGCTTGGCACTGCAGCACCTGGAAATTGGTATTGTCATGGTGGGGAGGACGAGCTACTTCACAGCATTCACTGAATAGTAATGTAGGTATTGTAATATGACAACAGTAACAGCATCTTGTAGAAAGGCTGCTTGCCAAGTTGAATGGTAACCTACACTTTATACATGCAAATTACTGTATTCAGCAACTACATGTAAGTATGAGATAAACCTGCAAAAAGAAGAAAAAGTATAAACTCATGGTGTGTTTGTTGCTCTTTGATGTCCTGTATTAAAGGCAGACATGCTAGAGAGAATGATTAGTATGTTTTAGCAATGTTTTATAACATGGGACCCTTGAGTCGCCTCTACAGAGATAATCAGATGCAAAAGTTGAGCTGATGCTATTAGCCAACAGTCATCAGTTCATATAGTGCTGCAGTCACTTTGAAGTGGACTCAAAGTTCAGAAATCAAAGTTATTATTGTGCAAGTTGGCGGCTAAAACATTTATTATTGTTTCAAGATCAGTTGGCCTGAAAATGAAGGTGTTTTAAATGTTTTAATGAATGGAAATGTGCTTTGCTGTCCAGTCTTAAACAAGACTTATCCACATTTGCATATTTCCAGGTCTGTATTTATATTTTGGGGCCCTATCGTTATGTTTTTGCATGATTTACAGCTCAAAAAACTCCTTATTTAACTCATACTGACCCTTTACGTAGCGCCTCAGTTCAGCCTATGTATCTGTCTGAACAGGCTGTTTTAGTTCCTGTCTCTTTAAGAACCCTCCTGATGAACTAACAAACTACGCAAACAAACAATATGAAATCATTTATTTTTCTTCTTTACTCTAAATATAAACTTCTTAAATAAATCCGTATATGCTTGAGCCCGAATCCAATCCGAAATATGCAAGTGGACAAAGCCAACAACCTGTGGGACAACCTTAGCAACGAAGGCTACGGAAGTTCAATGGGGAAACGGAGTGTTCAGGGTGCCTTATTTTTTTCTCACTCGCACTCTGCAAAGACCTGTCGTACCCTGCCTCTGATTGGCTAGTACTTGCTGTCTTTGTTGATTAGGTAAATAACATATTCACAGCAGGCTGAAGCCCTGAGTTTTTGACTTGTAGGGAGCATTTTTACATACGCTAACTGCAAGTTTTGACTATGTTTATCATCCAACATCTGACATCATAATAGTAACAAAATAACAAAAAACGTGATATATCCCCTTTAATCTTAGTTTTGCGATACCTACGACAGAGATATCAGTCTTACAACAGAATGTGGGGCCCTGGTCTCGTCACAAGTAAATTCATATGAAACTGCTGGCTACTGGAACCAGTTGCAAGCTGTGCTGAAGTAGTTTCTTAAGCTACACACTGATGATGTGTAGGTATATGTTTGAGGTGTAAGTTTAGACCAAACTGGAAGTTGACAGGCTAGCAACTGACAGATTGGTAGCCGTTATACTCATACAGTTAGATGCTTGAAGTATTTATTGGAAATTTATGGACACTGCCGAGATTCTCCTTGATTTTCCTCTTGATTTGCATTTGTTTTCTGTGGACATACATCAGTAGTTTCAGGGACGGCGTTTCAGCTGAGGGAACAACTGGTGACTTTGCACAATTGAGGACTAATAATTGCAAATAAAAATGGTGCAAACCATTAATTTGGGGGCGACTTTACACTGTTTTGTTAGCTGGAAACCAAATTTCACTTTCCTTGCCTTGCTGCTTTACGCATTCATGGATTTAATGCTTACAGACTAGATTACATTTGAGCCACAGATACTTAGCTCTGACTTGTTCGTAAGAGTCCAATGTAAAGATGATTTTTAATGACAAGCACAAACTGGGTCTTTAAATGATTTAAAAGCTGTTGCATGCATATTAAAATACTCTTACGAATCTAATCTATATATGATGAGCTGTCTAATGCTGAGAGCATACATATGGCATGAAAGAAATCTCAGGGTTGCATTCAGCTGCATGTCAGTTAATGTTAATAAAATATGAAATTAATTCAAGTTTAGTTGATGTGCATATGCTGAGTAGTTGGATTGTTTTAAAATCTGTGACATTTTGCTCCACAGATTTATCACATTTTAAGAGTGTTGGAACTTAATACCGCGACAATCCCTCCCAAAGTCTAAACCAAACACTGTGTAAAGTCAAATAGTCTGGCCTGTGCCTTTCTCTGTCACATGCTTTATAGTGAACATACGACAATCCCATGTAGGATTGACCCTGTTTGCTTTTCTGGGACCCGTTCCTCGAGCCGCCCATGTCAGGTGGGGTGCTGGGTCACCAATTACTTGGTGAGGCTGAGAAAGTAGCATAGAGCTGCCCTGAGCTGCCATGTTGTATTAGCTTCATGCTGCTGGCAAGTAGGTAAGTAACGCCTCATTTCAGTTCAGTGAACCTGCTCTCTGTTCTCAAAGGAGCTTTAATACGCTTATGTCCCTCCTCGAGATCAGTTTGTAACTGTGACTATTTATGAATGCTCAGTCCGCCATGTGGATGCAGTGCCACCAGGTGCCAGCATTAATTTTTTAAAAATTTGCTCATTAACTGATTTCATTACACAACTGACAAGTGTGCTGCACTTAAGTCGTGAACTAAGATGTGTGAAGCTGCATGAATGTTTTATTATTTTCCATTATTTCCAATATTTGTGAATACATTTATGATTCCGGGTTTGAATCAAAGTGCAATGATTTATCTCAATTTGAGCCACTTCCCATCAGCATATCTCACACTCTTAAGACTCAGTGTGCTTCTTTTGCATAGTGGCTTCAAGTTAAAACACTTCCCTCATGAATTCTAAATTAATATTGATATTAAACAAATTTTTTACATTATTCATAACTTTGACATAAAGCGGTAGTTCCAAACTTGGGGGTCAGGACCTCTCTAAGGGGTCACAAGATGAATCTGAGGGGTTGTGAGATAATTGCTACTTAAATTGTGTTGATTTTTTCTGACTTTCCTTTAATTGTTGCTTTTCTGATGAAACAAACAGGTTTTAGTGGAGAAAATCTCTCTTTGGTTCAACTTCTCAACACTCATAGACATATTCAACTTGCAGCAAGTGGTTGCAAGCAGACACTGCTTCATTTGAACAGGTCTCCAGCCAAAAATGTTGGGACCCACTGCCATAGAAAACACTTCCCAGCCAAAAACAAACTCAAGAGAAGTGGAGATTATATTAAATGTCCAGCTCAGCTTGTATACTAGAACAGGAGTCACTCCTTTCAAACACTAGAAATATATTTCCTTCCTCCCGTCAACACCACATCACATGCACACTTGATGAGCAAAATTACCATGAGGGAGTTACCTTGGACTTCAGACATCAAAACACATTTAATGATAGGATTTCTAACAATGTATGATCACAGATTACTTCAGTTCAGGTATTTTACCTTGTCAAAAAGTATGCAAATGATCTGATACATGTTTAATCTGCTGTTTGAGGATGCAACACAAAATAAATCCCAGTTGTCATCTGTGATGACAACCAAAATATCTCTGTGACAACTTAGCAAACTACATCTCCTGACAAAGGCCATGCGATGTAGCTGTAAGCCTGGAATAAATCTGGTATATGGACCTAAAGATCAGTAAAGTAGTAAACACACTGTACTGATAGCTCCCAAAAATGTGATTTAACAAAGTGGCGTAGTTAACAGAAGTCTTCGTCATATTGGATGCTATCAGCAAAGTGTGTCGATCTTTTGTTGGACTTTCTTTGTTCAGTTTGATTTTTGATCCTGCGCCTGTAAAAGTTTCTTGTCAAGTTCAAAAATGAACTTTCAAGTTCAACTTTATGAATGAGTTCAATGGGTGTTGTGATGATTTTTGCCTCCTGCTGAGCTCCATCTGATTTATTTACAGTCAATGTGATCACTGATGTATTTTGCTGTAAGGTCAAGTTCTCGCGGCGTATACTTTGAAAAAGTTGAGAACACCTTGCCTAAAAGAGAGCATTATAAAGTATCAATGCTGTCACAGATTCATATACTGATGTTTGAATTACAGAAAGTCCTTCAGTTCTGCTTGAGTCTAACAAACAGAAGTAGAAAGGAAGATTATGATCTCCTTTCATTCATAAATTTGACTCAGTTTTATTGCACATTTATAGTAAAAACTTTGCACTATAACATCACACATGCAGTACTGCTGCAGCTCTGTGGATGTAACTGTGTTCTCCTTTTATGATCCTTACAGGGGAGATTCACTGGGCCCTGTCAAACTCACATAATTGCAAAAACAGCATTTCATTTCCTAATAATGGCTCAATGTCAAGTCCAATTCAGTCTGCTTGTTAAGCGGCAGCAATTACCGAATCGTACATGTGCAGACAACTCCTCCAGTGGGTGATAATAAGCCACTTTCTTTGTTACAGACCCTGAACAAACTCGCGGGGGAACACGTGAAGCAAAGATAATGTGAGCAGTCGAGCGTGAGTGTATACAAAACCCCACCAATCGTTCTTGTAGAAAACCCCTCAGCTGTGACAAAAGCAGGTCCAACTGGGTTAAGGTGAATCCTCTTTAATAGTGTTGGGATCTCTAACCAAAACAGAATATAACAATAGAAAATACAGCTGCTCGTTTGTGGAAGTCACTTCCTTTTGAAAATAACACTGCGTGTCCGGGTTGATTGACTACTGATGTTTATGAATTTGGGAAGTACGCTGAGGATCGGAGAGTTTCTTTGTTACATTTTTTCTGTTGCTTTATTTGGGGTTTCTTCTTCGGCGTGACGGTTAGAGGTCACTGTGCAACAAGGCCACACAGACTTTAATTTGACCTCCAGCCTCTGATGAAGAAGCGTGTTTGTTGACATGTTCCTACTGAGTTTGATTGTGTTCATTTATTTCTGTAACGCTCTGATACTTTCTTACACTGAGGGATCAAAGGGGACGTCAGTGTGGAGGTGGCATCTGTTCAGTCAGCTGAGTGTCCTTCGCCTGGTGCCGTACAGGGGTTAACACTTAGCACACATTTCATTTAGTTTCTACAGTTTAACATGTTTTTTTTTTACATTGATTTTGGTCACATTGTTTTGTTGGTTGTTGCTCATTTGATCTTCTGTGTATGAAAAAGTCATTAACACTGAACTAAACACAACTGAATGGATAACTGGAATTAACTGTAAAATAATAATTACTAACTTGATGCAGAAAGTGATGAAAAAGAAAAAACCAAGAGTTCTTTTTTCAGAACATTTGTAGAATTATGGTGATATGTGCTGCAAAAATGCAAAATCAATCAAAGCCTGTAGAGCCTTCGCTGTAATCTAGTTTCTACACAAAGAAGTCGTCCCTGTCAGACAGTGTTTTTTTAACCTTCTTCTACAAGTTCATCATGATCATCACCTTTGTCTGAACTCTCCTTTGCTTTGTTGTTTAATGAGTCACTGCTTCCTTTGCAGTGTTTCAAAACTGATGTTTATTTTTCTGTGTTGCGAGAACACAGAAATGTGTTTAACTCTGACTCATTACTTTTCATTACTCGTCATCACAAAAGTGCATTTTTACAGTCACACAGTAGGAAAATCACAGGCGTAAACAGTAAAATGAATGATGGCTTAATTCCATATGTTTCAGAGTCTTGGTATTGTTTGTACTGGCTCACTGTCACACTGTTATGACCTAATGGGACACTTTAATGCCATGGAGCCGTCATCAATGGTATGAGTGACCAATAGAAACACTTCTGCACTGCGTTTGGAAATGAGAAGTTATTATTCTATGTTTCATCACAATTTTTAGTGCATTATCACAATATCAAACTACAAACTATGACTGTAGCGTCGCTCTCACACACAATTTACACCTTCTGATTGCTCCGATTAATTTTCATCTATTATCCGCATCAGAAATGTGACATCATGTACATTTCTGGGCTGAGAACGAGGAAATTTTGTCGAACAGAAACGTAATGTGACCGCACCTTAACAAGTCAAAATGTCTGCTGTGAAAAATGCCTTTTCCCTTGGGTGGCTTGATAGTAACACTTCCTAGAGCTGCATCACAGTAAACACCTTACCGCTGACCCACTAAGATTTGGTTGGTTGGATGGACGGATGGATAAAGTAATTTTATTAATCCCAAAGGGAAATTACAGTGTTACAGCAGCCACTTGCACAGTTAACAGGAGCTGCTGCAACAGGCTGCCGCTAGAGCGACCCCATCTTGGACTTTATCGTTTGAATTGGACCGAAGTGTGCACATCCCTCTCTTCTTCACATGTTACATATTTGTAAATTCTGTCTTCACCCCTGCACACAATTGTCACATAATCCAGTTAACAGTGCATGAGTGTAATCCACATGTCAACAACACATAACAGTACAGCCACTCTGTGATCCTTTCATAGAGTTTCATGTTGTAAATCCTGCTGAGCTCTCTGGAGTTGTCGTGAGCTTTTATCAATGAAACATCTCCAGTGAGAGATGCTCACTTCATAACCCTGATGACATGAAGTCTCTCAGCCTCTCTTTCATTAGTTTTTTTTTTTGTACTAAACATATCTTCCCCATCTCTGGCTCAGCTGTGCATAAAGGATTATTATTCAAACCAGACAAGATGATTTATTCGTTGTGGTTAATCTGAGCCAACGCAGTGATTTATTGCGTGGTCTGAATTCACCATCCCGTCAAATCAAATTCTCTCGGAGTGAAATGAACTTGGGAGGTACGCAGACCAAGTTCATACAACAGAGATGCACTCTGACAACTACTGAAACATGAGAGCTCACTGATTCTGGACGAAACATGAATAATGCAGATAAACAAGAATTTGATGATTGGAGGGAATTTTCACATTTGATCATAGAAGTATTAATCTTAGCAGGAAATAACTGTGTTGAACTTTTCTTTTTTCTTATTCTAATTAATATGCTTTTCAGTTTAGACAATGCCATGCAAATGTATTAGTTATTCTCAACCATCCGGGCGTGAATCAGTGTAAATATTTGTGGTGTAGTATCTCAGATGTCTGGCCTTCAGTGAGGCGTACTGGCCTTGAACAGAAACTTTCACTTACAAAATGCGTGACCACTTGTCTGACTGTGAATATTGTACTTACTCTTTTCCACCATGTTGAAAACAGTTATACATTTATTATATTACTTGCAGCTGCTGGATTATTTTGTTATTTTTTGCCTTTAACGTGTGTGTTAACAGACAAATGTTTGTTTACAGGTACAAATTGAACACCTCATAAGATTAAATAGTTCTTTTGAGCATCTCAAATATTTCAGAACTAACATTACTGTTTTGTGTGAAAGCACAAAGCTCCATATGATAAGATATCTTTACTTCCTGAATGTATTTCCTTTAGAAACAGGATGGTAGGTGGAGCAAACCAATAGGATTTGTTTGGAGGGGGAGAAGGGGTGGGATCTCTGAAAAGCATTGGGATGACCTTATTGATCCAGGAAGTGACAGATTTCCAGGAAGTTCAAGCTCTCTTTCATGGGGTCTTCAAACATTTTTCATTCACAAATTACAAATCTTCATGTTTTTAATCTCATTTGACCGGCGCGTGCACTCGTCTCCTGACATCACAGGTAAGAGCGTCTTGTTCTTTTCTCTCTAAGTTTAAATAAAGTTTGTCCATGTTTCAGTATAATGTACTGGTTGGGTTTAGCCTGCTAGCAAGCGCATGGGCCTGAATGGATGGCAGAGTGATCAATTGATTGGTTAGTTCAGATCAGTTATGTCTGGTTTGGTGTTTGGCAGCACGATAAAGAGGCAACAAGACTCTTGTTTTGTTTGCTTTATTGCACTGATTTTTGCTTTTATTCTGCACTCGCCAAACAAATCAAGATCATTTTTGTCAGTATTTTCCAGTGGAATAAACATCTTATAATGTGGTGATCTGATGAGATTTAACACTCATGGTGTAGTGACTGAACTTGGAGCTTTTCCACTGTATTTATAAGAATAAACTGACATCCCTACGTGGAGTTAAATTCATTGTGTCAGAGAGTAGGAATATTTTGGCACATTATCAGGTGTTATGTTACTCTGCTTTCATATTCTGTTTGTCTCTTGAGCTTGGGGCCTTGAACTCAGTATCTGGAAAGAATTTGAAATGACCTCGAATGTTCTTCTAGGTGTTTATTTGTATTTTGCTTTTTATTGTTTAGTCTCAATTTGTTAAATGAGTCCCCCAACTAACAAGCTGCTGCAGCTCTGGATTTTCTTTCTTTTTTTTTTTTTTAGAATGTTTACTGAAGTTTCCCACACATCTTTACACTCAAGGGCACCTCAATAATAAGTGCTGGATTAGGGATCATTTCACTGCACTCTCATAGATTTTAACTGATGTTACCTCTGACATCATCACCAGTGCGTGCGTGCAGGAGGGTGCGAGGGCTCTGAATGCTGTATGAAAAATGAGGCAGCACTTTGTGACAACATGTTACCTGGACAGAGGTATTTCTGTGGGCGTTTGTTGCTCAATGACACGTATGGGTAGATATATTCTTCTTTTGGATTAAGCGAGAGTAATCAGACTTGTTAGAGCAGGGAAGGGTCTGTTTTTTTTTGTTTTTTTTTACTTTTTCACACCCCAGATTTATTTTTTCTATGTCATTCATCCCTTGGAATATAGTTGCATACATCATATATAGATTCAGATTATCTTTGTGTCACTTCCACCATCACTTTATCCTACATAATAATGGAAACATTAATGAGTCCTATACAGTGGCTTATAATATAATATGAGTTCAACATCACGTGTTGCCGATTGTTGTGCACTTCACTCATTCAGTAGCTATAAAAACATCTTCAACAAAAGAGAGTGGACGGAATATTCACCATTTTGTCAGCCATAAATTACTGTTTGTAATTTCCAGTTTCACTTCCAATGTGGCCTGGGGGTAGTATTATTCTTACATTAAGATGATGTTTAAGGAATATAAGGTTTAAATTGGGGTACGCAATTAAATGAGTTGTAACAGTTTACTATGAATGTGTTAACGTGAGCCAAAACTGCCTGTTAAGAGACAGAGGCTGAACTGATGGGCTGCATAAAGGGCAGTATAAGATAAACAAGGAGTTTGAACAGTGAATCACGCAAAACTACTATAGTGGAGTCCAAAATTAAAAATATAGCTGGAAATGAGCATAATTGGTCCCCTTTAATGAGTAATTCTGGTGAAGCATTGCTTTTTTTAAACAGTGAAATATGGGACAGGCCACCTCCACTCCCAAATATTTTCATACAGGCCCTCAATATACATTACATGTTAATCTTATAGTCTGAATCTGTTTCAGCCATAATTGTTGTGAAGATATTTGTTTGATAATGTTAATTTTAATTTTTTTATTTTTACAGACGGTGTATATTCAACAAAGATGTTACAAAAGCATTTAAGTGATTTCCGCAGGATTAATAATGAAGTCATTTTGCACCCATATGTTGCAATACTTCAAGTTAAATAGGATTTGGACTGTTTGTTTTGTACTCTTGTCACATATTTGATTTTCCAAATAGTTATTCAGCATCAATAATATTTGTGAGCATGTTTCTTCTCCTCTGGGGACATTGTTTGAAACCCCAGACATACAAAATATCACTGCTGTACTGAAAAATTTTGGGCATTTAGCATTTTGTAGATATCTGTACAGGACACAGAGGAGTTATTTTTCAGTATACTGTGTATTCATCCTAACAACATGTTTTTATTTATTATATTATATTTATTTAAATAAGTTTAGAAAGACCAATTCACTCTCAACAACAAAATAATAGAGAAGACTAATGTTAGCATATTTAAATCCACCCTTCTTTAGGAGATCTTCCTATTTGAGCTATTCTCAGAAAAGCTCAGTCTAGACACTGCTGAATTTAAGGCCAGAATAAAACATAAAGCGCAATTGAAATAAGTGTTCTTGATCTTAATGCACATTATCGCTGTGTCCCAGGGATAAAACACTTAAAAGTCAGTCATGAAGAAGAGAAAGCCCGAGGGCTCTCTAGGCTGGGTACATGTCCATGATGCACCCAGCTACTTTAGCTGTCATGCAGCAATATCTCAGAGCCTTCGCTGGGTGCACTGATGCTTGGCTTAAGCCATTTAGCAGCGCCCTGGTTAACTGAAACCGACAAAACTTCTGATTCCAGCCTGATCTTAGAATATCACCCCTGGCGATTGTGAAGCTGTCTTTGCCCATTTCATCTAGCGCGGTCCCACAACTGCATTTGTAGCTGACAGAAATGCAGAATAAGATGCCTTATGATGTTACAACTGTTGCCCAGAGAATTAAATTAAATGGAAAACATAACGATAAAAAAGAGAAATCATATCTAGCTGACAGTTGTAGAGGGAAAAGGGGTGAGACTCATACCATCGCTTGAAGAGAGTGCCAGACTGAAGGGCGCAGAAGTGCCATAACATAAATAAAACAAGATGGCATTTGGCCACTTAAAGCCAATGGGAGCTCCAAAGGGTAAAGTGTTGGATGATTTCAGGCTAATATTTGCCAAGAGTTGCTCTTTGCACATAGTAGTTGCCCAGAATCATCCAGAGCAACAACGCTGGGCGATGAGATGCTTACAGCTGAGTAGAAATGTGAACTCTGGGCGTTTGAGAAGTCAAATCTGCTCATGACACTGGACAAAATTTCACTGACAAATATAATGTTACTGGCTTTAAAATGGCTGCTGCTGCTTCAACACCTCATCTTGAACTGATAATTTCAGTACTGTGCCATTTTCCGTGGGAGCCTAACAGTCTAGAAATGTAGCAGGACATTTGCTTCTTGTAAACCACTTTACAGCTGGAGCAGTAGGCAAACTCATGCAATAGAAGAGGCAATTCTTTATACACCATTGTGTAGTTTACATGCTTAATCCTGCAGGCAGTCACTCTCTACTGTAATAGACATCATGAAAATTAAGCAGCAAACAAGCATAATAAGGAGCAACACAGATTGGGAGATGCTCATACTGTACACAAGTACCTAGTTCTTTAACAAACACGTCCTCTGGAAGCACAATAATTTACCTTTTGGATATACAGACACATGACAATAATTTTGATTAAACTCTAATTGTTAGCACAGCCTATGCTAGCTTAGCTGATGCTAATATTTAAATCGAAACAGTTGGGGTTTGTGTGAAAAGACAAGAACATGGTGGAAAAACTGTATAGATGTGTCACACTTCCATGCTTCATGCTAATAATATGCAATATGTACATATAGTATAAGTATATCAGCGTATTTACAGTACATATATAGTATTCTGATATTGTCATTAGTGTACAATGAGTCAACATAATGTGCTTTGAAGAAAAAATGTCTGCATACTTGCTTTTTCCATAGATTTTAACACATCTCATGGTCTTCCTCAGAGCATAGAGTTTGCTCAGTTGTCATCATCCGACCTAAAGTGACCAAAAGCTGTCACAACAAGGGGCCAAAATTATGGACCAGGAGCCAATGGACAGCTGGATAAAGTGCAAGGAGACCACTCATATCCAACCAAACTTCCATGATGCATACTCCGAGGATGACAATGAGATGTTGTTCGAAAACACCAAAAAAACCCCAAAACTTGTATATTTTTGAATTGTTGAACTCTTGCACAGTTAGTACAATTTCACAACTGTTAAAACAATGCAATATGTGCATCCTACGACTACAGAAGACCCTTGTAAATTAGAGTTAACAAAGAGAAAGTTAAATATTTCTATTGGTTTTCCAAGATCTTCCTGATAACTGTCCCACTAACATTTGCAATTACTTTGTTTTGCATTGGATTGCATGTTTTAATTTGTGCATTGAATTGTGCAACAGTAGTGTCCATCAAAAGCACACGCATAAGCAGATTTGGTTGGCATACTGAATTTTTTCCCTCTCTCAAAGTGAACACATTACCAACTGAAAAACCTGTTTAGACTTATGTAGTTTACTGCATCAAGAAGAGAAAGAAAGAAAAGAAAAATACTTCTACTGATTCTGCTGATAGTTTTAACACTAAGCGGCATTTGTTTTTCTGATGTGTTGCACAGTCTTGTTGGTGCTGCCCGGCAGAAATCGGACATCACGGTCCAGCACAGCACTCAGACAATTTGTAAAACAAATGTAGTTTATAAAGGCCAGTGTTTTCGTCACAGCATGCTCATGCTAACAAGTTAATTAAGCATAGTCCTGTGCACATGAACTTTAAGCTTGTATTGGTAGTCAAAAGAGATCTGCCGTTAGGTGCACCGAGCTAATTATGTGATGATAAATCTTCTATGGCATGAGGTAATTTCTCAGTGCTCTTTAAAGACAGTAGAGAATATGGCAGATAACTGCTTGAAGCCTTTGCGAGTCAGCAGCAGCTAAGCTAAATGTGGCAGCAAGTGTCAGGCCAAATCAATACACGCTTCCCAGGATTCCTTTGGTGCCATAATCCAGGCTGTGGTGGGCACTGACCCTGGGGAGGCCCGGCCTCTTGTTTTCTTGCCCTGTTTTTTCAAAAGCTGCTGCACTTATGGATATGACAGCATTGAGCTCAAGCTAATTACCTTTAAAAAAGAGCGGAATTTTGTGCTATAAACTGCTTAGCTCATATCTGAGACACGTTGAAACCTTTTTGTTCCAACATTGGGCAGCTAACTTGCCTTTGGGAAGTCGGTCATAGGAAGGTGCTTACAAAAATTATGGATGGCCTCGAGCTCAAAAGCGGCACAGTTTTTACAAGCTGTGGCTGAACATTTTCCTTTTGAACTCTTCATTTGTAGATAATTTATGTGTCAAGTATTCCCTTTGGATAGGGTCTTGGTCAACTATATCACCTCAGCAGTTTAAAGTTTGACTAGCATTTACTGCATTTTGCAGATATTTCTTTGAGAGACGCCTCCGGTATCTTCCAGCTGATTTCACAGATCCCATTAAGTCATAATCTTGTATTATCTGCCTTAAAATAACAAGAGATAATCCTGGCATCAGGCTAATCAGCCATGAAATTGGGGAGTCTCCTTGACTAACTGGATTCCACTGCAGCAAACTCAGTGCAAGTTAACACATTACATGTAGAGTGTGCAGGAGTAACGTAAAAACTATAGTTTGCCTTAGTTAGTTTCTTTTAACAGGAATCCCTGACTACCAATAAAGCCACATCTCCTTCCTTCACTCACCAGATGAGATCATTTAATCCAGGATGAGGAGTTGGAGGTGTGGGGAGGGGGATTTCCAGAACATCACTTCTTCTCTTGTAAGCGGTACTCACTTACTTAAGCCATCAGCCACTCATTAAAAATGTAAAATTAACGTTTTTAAAGTGGAACATGATTCGGCTCTGTGCTCAGGAGGCAGTGGAGCGCAAAGCTTGCATACGAAATGCATTTGGTCATCCCCTTGGCAACAGAGAAGGAAAAGGTGCATTGAGTGAAACGAGAGCAGATTGCTTTTATTCTTTATTTAGAGAGTTATTCTAGACAGTGAGTCACAGATGCCCCGCCACTGTAAAAATCTTTCCTGCTCAATTGAGGCTGTTGGAAGAAGATGCTGAAGGCTCGGGTCTCTGTGGGAAAGTATAAAAAGCAGTCATGGATTTTTATTTGTCTCAGACATGTTTATGTATTTGTAGATATGTCACAGATTTGGACTGTTGACACTATATTCCTCCTGAGATTGAGACAATGTTGACACAATAACATAAATAGACTAGTTTGAGTGTGAATTTCTTCCTCTATTCTGGATGAAACAATGAAAGAGGAAGAGCACAGAGCTACTGGAGATGTATGTTCATGTTTAATACATCTGTTATCAGGCTGCATCTTTTATGAAATGTCCTCTTGTTTGCGCTAATGTTTGGCCCTGGGCCCTGGCAGTGAACCTAAATCTACTTGTATTAATGTGTTCTGCATGTGTTGTGTTAATGTTTTCCATATTGTCAATTTCCTACACAAACAGTGTATCCAGTTCCTTCAGGATCTAGTTTAAATTTCTCTACACTATGTGTGTATTACATTATTGTCCAATATTGGTTTATCACAAATATTATGGTATTAGCGCATACTGTAACAAGATATTGCAGTACAGAAATACCAAAGATATATCTGAGGTAATTTAAGAACAGTTTTGTTTGATACAGTTTGTCCACCAGAGAACACTGATGAGTTTACATTGCTTGTCTTGCTAACGTCCCACTACTTTGTTCAATCCACACTAAAATATCTCAGCAACTACTGGATCACCTTGAAGTTTTGCACGGACAGTCATGATCGCCAGAGGGTGAAGCCTGCTAACTTTGATGATCCCTGGACTTTTCCTCTAGCACCACCATGATATTGACATTTATTGTTTTTGGTGACATGTCCAATACTTTGGTTTATGACTAAATACCTGCAAATTTAATGATGTTCGTGTCTGCCTCAGCTGTTTAGTGCTAATTAGCAATGCATGCTAACAAGCTCAACTAAGATGTCGCACATGATAAACATTAAAGTAAGCTAATCAGTATGTTAGCATCATCATTGTGAGCATCTTAGCATGCTGCTATGCATCAGTACATATCGTGGTCACAATTCTTTAAATAATAATATGACAAAAAAAAAAATCTTAGCACAAGGTCCAATCATTGTAAATCTTTCTGGAGCTATTAGCTAACGATTCTGATGTTATCATTATGACAACTGACATTATATGCTTTTCATGGTAAAAAAAAAACAAAAACAGAACAAATATTAGATATTTTCTTATCTGATTTTTAAAATCTTAAATATACACTCACTGGCCACTTCATTATGTACACCTGTACAATCTAATATGATCCAATACAGCAGCTCTGACATAAATTCTACATTTACGAAGCTTATACATTTTCAATGTATAGAGAATATGGCAGATAACCTATGGTGGCCGCAAAACTTGCGAAAAATGCAAAAAGCCCTCTATAGAGCCAGTGTTTGGTTTGTCCATTCTGGGCTACTGTAGAAACATGGCAGTGCAACATGGCAGGCTCTGTGGGAGAGGAGCTGCTCCCTATGTAGATATAAATGGCTCATTCTAAAGTAATGAAAACACGATTCTTATTTTCAGATGATTATACATTAATTAAAAACATACTTATGAATGTTATATTCTATTTCTGCCAAGTACGTTCTGCTGGATGCCACTAAATTCTTCACACTGCACCTTTTTAAATAAAGGTATTTGTGAACCAAAATTTCAAATAACTAGCGTCTGGAGTGTGAGATGCATTGCTGTTCCTCTAATCTTTTGGCTTTAGCTGTTAATCAACTGACTCTTCACACTTGATTACAGCTTCCTGAAGCTCCTACTGTGGACTTTTAAGTAAAGAGCAACTTTCTCGCTGAGAATTTAAAGGCACAAATCATTTCCCCCTCTTGTCATCATCAATCATAATTACACAACAATTTCTTCACCTTGGATCAATTTGTGCCATTGAGATCAAACAGCAGTGTTAATGGGCGCCCAGATTTCTCTAGAGGTAATCTATATCATGTGGTCGCCTTTCAACCCTCGAGTCGGCTCATGCGGTATATTGTTTGTCACTGAAACAGTTTTACCCTGCAGCTAAAATGTAAATATATTCTTGTGTCCCATCTGTACAGTATATTTATCACCCTCTTTGTTCATTATTTAGACAATTGTGGTTGTTGGAAATGTAGAAACAATACAATAATACATAAATATTTAGCAATACAACATTAAATGATTTTAAAACTACTGGGGTACTGAGTTTTGCATGATGAGAAGATCTGCTTTTTAAATGTTCTTTCCCTCCTAATCACTATTGACGTGTGAACAAGCCCTAATCATCATTGTTTCAGTCACAACGTAAACTGGGTCTTCAAAGGTTTCACCCATGGTGCAATTACACCAAATTACTCTCACCAGTGGAGTCAGTCAGGGGCTCTGTTTTCCAGTCACTCTGCCTGTAAACAGGATGTTTCAAAATGGATTTACATGAAACTTTGTGGACAGGGTGGTTATGAACAAGAGGAGTAATAAGATACCAATCATACCAGTTGGACAAAAGGGGGTGTAGCTATAAGCATGGTTTTATAAAATAAGGCATATTCATGGAGAACCATTTTGTGCGTCTGTCAGCAGGCACAGGAAGACGCAAAGCCTTCATTACTGGTTCAATCAAACAACAAAGAGACCCTAATGTGTTCACTTCCACACAACTGAACTTTGACCTCCTCAAAAACTTGGTACAGCCCGTCAAAACTGTTGTTCTTTAATTGAAATAAAATCAAACACAAAAACTGCTATTAAAATGGACTGAGAAATGTAAGTAATTTAAGTAACAAGAAGTCATTTTTGTTAGTTTTTCTTTCTTTTTCCCTTCTTTATGTTTAAATCTGTTCCCCTGATTGCTGGAAAATCTTAAACAGTGTGCAGCAGCACAGAGGAAATCCTCTGAACCCACTCCCACACAGAACACTGACATTACTCAAGTCCGCAAAACGCCAGAAAAACGTAAAAGGTGCTGTGAGATACAAATTCAAAATATATTATGTTGTATTTTATTCTTTCAAACTAAACTAATACTAGAAACTAAAACTAAGCATGAAAGTTCAGTCTTGACCTTGAAAATATTTGTTTGACATAACAGCTCAAGGTCCACTTACTAGCTTTTTCCAGACCTTTCAGCTATATTACATGGTTTTCCAGCATGGACAAGATGCCCTAAAAATGCTATAGGTGGAATCATAACAGCTACTGAGACTGCCTATCAACAGATCTATCTATATCTATGATGAAGACCATGTGATATGGCTAAAAGCTCTCTATAAATAAAATGTAATTATTATTATTATTATTATTATTATTATTATTATTATTAATAATAATAACAATAATAATAATATTATTATTATTATCATTATTATATATAGAATAAAAACTAAAATAGAAAAGGCCTAAAGGTCAGAAAACCAAACTGAAAACTCACTGAAAATCATTATAAAAACTACTGATAGATACTAGATAGATGATTGTAGTTTGAAAAAGTGGAGCTAAAATTAACTTAACAGATAAAGTGCTGCTGTAAAGATTGGATAAAATGCCTAAAAAGGGGCTACAATCTCATGTGTATCTGCTGATGTGAAACAACTTGGTAAAATCTGACACAGTACAGGCATATCTTGCGTAGCATTGGTGGATACTAGTTTGTACCATTTTGCCTCTAACAGGGTATGTATGCATAAACATCCTCATTGAGTTAATCATTGGTGGTTTTCTTGTCTGTCTTTTGCCAATATAAGGATGATGCACAACACTTGGACAATAAGTTAAAGATCAATTATTTGACTCCTCAGCCAATTTCAACACATTATCTTAATTGCGTAGAACCACATCATAAAATCAGTGCTTAAACAGCATTAGCATGTCCATACCCAGGAGGTGTAACACTATAGTGTTGGGAAATACTGTATGAAACAGACTTCTGCAGATGAAAGGGCACAAGCCCATCACTGTTCCTTACATAATATGTTTGTAGTTAGCAGGGGGCCGTTGTTTCTTACCCCCTTGTACTGTAGTTTAAGCACCCTGTCACTTTAAACTAGTGTGATCTGAAATTTTGCTGGGTGACTGCTGAGAATGCTAATGCCTTAGAAGCTGTATCCTGTGGCTCTTTTGGCTCAAATCAAAGCCAGAGAGGCACAAGGAAGAGCCAAGCAGCAGCCATCCCCACTTGAGAGAGGCTGGTAATGTAATCCTTCAACAAGTTGGTTTGGGATCACAGAGTGAGTAATACAGGCCTGACACACAATTCATTTTTCGTCACTAACTATAGAGAGATGAAGACTGGAAACCCGCAGAGTCTTAGTGGTCAATTAGTGCTTGTTTACTTGTTTCTGAAACAGTTTCTTCTTTGAAGGGTCTGAAACCCACAGACGGCCTTAAAACTGCAATTTCTTTGTTTTCATGAATTCTTATTCAAGTCTGAAATACTGGCTGCTTAAGCCAACTGTTGACTGCTGACTAATGATGATGGCTATTTGGGGGATAATTGATCATAAATAGAAGTATGCAATGTACATGTTGGCTAGACAGGCAGTTTATTCATTTGTTCATTTAATAGCTTTTGGAGACATTTTTCTCTCCAAATGCCTTCTGTTCTTTATTTAGCAGTAGCCAATTAATAAAAGTGATTAAATATTACTGCACATATTTAATTGTAAATCTTTTCTGCCGCAGATGTTATTCTTCACAGAGCTCTAATTTAATTCAATTAACTTTATTTTTGTATTACAATGCGCCCTGTTTCATTTTGCATATTGCTTTCCATGGAGTGGGTTCATATATTTAAAAACAAGCAATAAAACAGCTGAATCAAGTGTATAACTTGACTAGTTTGTTTCTATGACCTGTTGAGGTCTTGAATGTAGCATTTGTGGCTGTGGAGGCTTCCAGGAGATACAGATCCCACCTCTCGAAAAGCCTTTGCTGCTGATCTTATGTGACCACTGGGAGCACTAGCCGTCATTGACGTGACATGATTGTTTAACAACACATACTCTGACAAGTCACTGACATAATTGTTTTGTTTTTTTTTATCTTGGAGAAGATGTATGCAGTTGCTCCAAAAGGGAGTTGCAAAGCTGAGATCAAATTTTAATAAATGACAAACATATTATATTTATATGTCATCACCAGAAACATGCTCACAGACAACACTCTTTGTTATATTATCATTGTCTGCTGAAAACCTTGCAACAGTCACACAGGTCTATGTCGCTACACATAGTAATAGTAACACAAACGCCAAAGCAGACCTCGTTGGGAAATACAACACAACTTGGTGAGCTTGGGTCCATCAGGTATTTGGAAATATTTTACCTTCGGTATGTGCCTAGCAACGGATTATCACCCGCTTTGGGTTGAAAAAGTGGTGCAACCAATGGGCTTGTGAAAATCTTTCAAAACCAATTGGCATTGTGGAAAATGCATGTTTGTCATGATCAAAATTGATATTTTTTTGCTTGTACACATGTACAGAGCTGGAACGTTGTTCTGTTGGTGAGAGGAAGAAGAAAACAGGACAATTGACAATTATAGTCCAGTGCATCAAAAAACGACATCATTTGAAATGCATTAATACAGTAGAAAATGGTTAACATGCAAAAAAAGGTAGAAGTAAATAAATTGTAAAAGAACGATGCATGTTGAGAGAAGATTCTCATGGGTTACTTATTTAAATGTTACAGATTTCCTCTTAATTTTCACTCATTTGTGTCAGCAATATTCAAGGAGAAAGATCCTTGTTTATCATACATGTTTGACATTTTCAGCATCAAGCTGAAGACAGAGAGGAAATTTTCCATATGACCACAGTTGCTGCCTTAAAATTTACAAGTTGACAGGATTTTTTAATCAATTTAGCAAGCGATGAAATATTTATGAGTAGCAAAGTTTAGGACACATAATCAGGATATTGCTTGAAAATGGGAGCAACATGACAGCATGCTCTTTCACAGTACATTCAGATACATGGCCAAAAACATTATTGTTCTGTTTGCATTGGCTCCTGGCAAAAAAATATCTGTCAGAACTACTTTGGTGTTTTGCAGCTTAGAGGAAACACAATGAATTTTTTGCTCTTGATTGTCACTGTTTATCACAATCACTACCATTTCCAGTGTTGCCCTAAAATTATGACACAATATGAATTGAAACAAGACTAGGTCAAAACCTAGTACGTCTGGACCCACTGTGTATGGTCAATGTGTGAAATTGTGGCCAATTTGTCACAGGGATAATCAGTGGTAGTGTCTATAATGTGAATTCCTGCATATTAAATGTTCATCTGCAATTTTCTGCAGTGGTCTCAGTAATATTTGTTGTTAAAATGTGCTGAAGTAGCACATCACATGAAATGCTTAAGTTATGTTTGAGTCAAAAAAAAAAGGTTATAAATGCAGTCGTGATAACAATGCTTTCCACTCATCTTGAGATGTTTGATTTGAGAAATTTTAATTTTAATTATAACTATTCTAATTATCTGTTAACTCCCCATGCTTTCATCTGTTTCTATCTGCAGATGTCTATAAACAGATGGTCTCATCCATATGTTCACGTAGGATTAGCATGCTAGGCTAGCAGTTCGTCAGCTGTGACTTTATATCCATGCTATGACGTCTTTCAGAGCACACAAACACCGAAAACACACCTGTCACCTGCCCAGCATGGTGCCGTTAAACCAGAAACACCGCAGCTACATATTATTTTATGCAGTCTATGGGCTACACATGGCACGGCTATGCTAACAATGCCAGCCATGCTAACTAGGTGCAGGCTAGGTGTCTCTTTGCATCCGCAGGTCGGTGCTCCTGTAAGTGTCGGAGCCTCTGTGTGGTCTGTAAATGCTCCCTGAGAGCCTAATAGCAATGTCATTTATGTACCGTAACTCCAGATTCTATCAGTATATGCGCAGTCCTCTAAGGCTATCGGGTTTATCTCGTGCATGCCTGCGCAGCACTGAGAAATTTTAGTCCATGCCCACCTGAATATGCTGAAACCCGTTACATGTATATGCTAAGATGCAATACATGAATGTAAGGGCTGACATCCTGTCTACAGTAGAGATAGCACAACTGAATAGCAAACATAATAACATAACAGTCTAGCATGACACTTTTCACAGCTGATATGGCGAGTACAGATTATAAACATAGGCGGGAAATTACATGCACAGACATGCAATCATTACCCATTTAGGCTCTATTTACAGATAGCAATTCAGCTGAATGCATACCTTTCAATTAAACAGCTGTTCTGTGTTTACTATCATATGTATTCTCTGTGACTAGCAGCATGTTCCGGTTTATATGTGACATTTTTATGGAGGTTTTTGAGCTGCAGGATGTTCATGCAGCTCAGGTCAGGTTTGTCTCTTCCACTGCACGGGACACAGCCCTGTAACCACTTCTGTGTTCTTAAAGGCTCAGATGGCAGCTTACAAAAACTTAGTTCTGGGTAATTTACCCTGTTGGTAGTGCATCCCACCACACAGCAGCTTTTAGGCATTTTTCTGTTGCTTGCTAGCAGACAGAAGTGACAAGGAGGCACCTTCATGCAATAAAAAGTCAAAGGAGAGCAATGAATTGTTCTCCCCTCCAGGGTGGGCAAGACTTAATTGCGCTCTGTCTCTATGATGTAACTTCATCACTCAGTGAGTCAGTCAGTCAGTGACGGACAGACATTCGGGGTTATAGGGCTGGTCTGTGGCTGCCTGGTCCAGCCAAAAAAGTGAGACCCATAGGGTGTTTAGTGTGTGTTAAGCAGCTCATCTCCTCAGAGCTCGTCTGCAACTTGTTATAAAAGACTTAATTTTGATGTCCCTATTTTTCCCAGTGATGAATAACTGGTTTCTAATTTCCAAATGTGTGGGCGTTTAATGAGGCCTAAGACATTTTATTCTCCTGCTATAACGCTGTCTACAAAATTGTGCGGTGCAGAGTGTAATCATGCAATGCTATCTGGCACAGACACTCTCTGGCGGCAGCGAGGCAAAACCTGCAGCCCAGAACTGCTCCACTTAAGGGAGGCTGATGTGAGAGGAGCAGACAGGCGAGAGTGGAAGGCCCTCCAGTCATGCAAAATGCAAAGGAAATATGACTTTATTACAGCTCCCTAATGGTGACATAACAATCTGTTCAGCCACTTCCCTCCAAATCTCAAAGCATTTTTTAGAAAGTGCTTCAGTCTACAGGATAGGATGCGTTTGAAAATCTCTCGGCATGAGTGAGGTTAAACACAACTGAGTGTGACAAACTGCTTTGATCAGCTCTCGACTAATTTTAATTTGTTTTTTGCTTGTTTTACATTTCAGTCGTGAGAGAAGAAAACAACAGGTTATGAGAAACTATAGGAAGTCAAGTCAAGTCACATTTATTTATAGAGCACATTTAAAAACAATGCAAGTTGACCAAATTGCTGTACAGAGCAAAATCAGGCAATAAAAACAGAATTAAAGACTAAAAACAAAGCAACCACATGACATATAGCACAAATCGACAAACATAGTTGAGGCATAGAGTAATAACCCATTTCAAGTGGATCCAAACGCTGAAGAATAAAAGTTTTTTTTTAGCCTGGACTTGAAGGAATCAATGGAGGGGGCAGATCTGATAGTGAGGTGGATGCTGTTCCACTGTCTGGGGGCTGCACAAGCAAAGGCACCGACCCCCTGAGCTTAAGATTTGTTCGTGGGACAGCCAGGAACCCCATGTTACATGACCTAAGAGTCCTGGAGGTGGAATAAGGGGTTAAATAATCAGAAATACAGGGTTCCTATGATACCATATGTGCTGTATATGTAATATTATAGACTCTGTAACCCTTTAAATAAATAGTTCAACATTCAGACATCAGGGGGTTTTTGGCTTGCTTTCCAGCTGTTTGCAGCTATCATTATTGTAGGATGTGGTGAACCTATATGATTATTATGATTCATCAAATAAATAAATAGTTTGACATTTTTGGAAATATGTGTTTTCATTTCTTTGAGATAGTTAGATGAGAAGATTGATACCACTCATGTCTTTGTGTTAAGTATGGAGCTCAAGTCAGGAGGAGGCGATTAGCATAGCGTACAGACTTGAAGCACGGGGAAACAAAAAAAGACTAAAATAACCTTTAAACCTCTTTAACAAACACTTTGTTTAATCTGTCATGAACATTCAGTAAATGTAAACACAACAAGTTGTGATTACAGGGAGAGTTATGTGCTGTAACTATTTCTTGATGAAGAAAAGTTCACCCAGTACATCTTTGCACTGGTTGCCATGGCAATGTCACTGTGATGAAAAGACTCAGGGAAGTCACTGCACCAGGCTGTTGTTAGTTACAGCACGTTGCTACCTCAACAACCCCAAATAGTTCCGTTTTTGTACAGATAAAGATACAAGATACGTTTGTTGTTGGTGAGCTTTAGAGGTGCTGGAGGCTAGCTGTTTCCCCCTGTTTCCAGTCTTTATGCGAAGCTAAGCTAATCGCCTCCCGTCTCCAGCTCTTTACTTGAGACACAGACATGAAATTGATATTGATCTTCACATTTAAATCTCAGAAATAAAGCCAATAAGTGCTTTAAATACCTTGCTTTTGTTGTTTAATGTTGATATAATTTATTCAATCAATTAAAATAATCAAATATAATCAACACATACATAATGAATGCATTCAAAGACAACCTAAAGAGGGTATAGTGGCACAAACTCAGTTTCCAAGGATCCAGGATCCAACTCCAATCTACCCTGAATACATTTGTGGATTGGGATTTGTGTGCAGACATTATTTTTTTTTTTATAATTTGTTAATCTCTACAGTGATGTGTGTGCACATAGTTATGCTCTTAGTATCTACAAGGGAATCCAGAAAGAACAGATGGCTTGAACCTTACATGCAATCAGTAAGCATATGTAAAGTACAACAAAAAACACTAACAAATGTATTTAAAGTTAAGTAATAAAGTGACGTTTGTGATGACATCAAGGCAATTTACAAATGTTATCCAACTTTTTTTCATCCTTGGTTTTTAAGTTTTCAGTCGTGACCTTTAAACATATCTGCCCAGTTTCCAGTGTTGTCTACATTAACAGAACTATACAAACAGACACAACCACCACATATTAAGTAGTGAAAGTCTTGAGCAAAGGCTTAAAAATACAATAGATCAGTTTAAATTGAGTTTTACCTTGAAGAAGTCCATTTATAAAATATTACAAGGTCTCATTTTTGCAGTTTTCTGCTTTTCAAAAACTGACCAAGTGTTGGAGCTTCTGATGAATAGAAACGGATATTAGTCTTAATCCCTCCAGGACAACAGTACCAAAGGTTCACTATTTGCTGCTCGGTCATTCATTTTTAACGAGGAACATTTTTCAGCTATCTATTTGTGGATTTAAGAGATAAATAAAATAAACACAAACCCTCTGTTTTCTCTTTTGTAGGGTTGTGGAATTACAGTGGTGAATAATGCATGGCTGAAAGCATCCGTCTCTCTGAGCTGCATCTTCTCTAGGACACCAGGGGATGGGGAGGCGAGTGAGTACAGATATTTATGAAGTGTTTGATTTCAGAACAAGCCGATGCTATCAAGTAACCCCACCGCTCACCTGTTTTTAAGAGTACCGTGTGCTGCAGACAAAATAACACAGGAAGTCACCTTTTGGCTTTGTAGTTCTGAACTTCTACCTCTAATAGAAGAAGGTAGAAAGATGTTTACTGACATACTGGCATTAGAGTAGATAAAATACTGAGATTTGCAATTAAATTAACTGAAAAAAAAGAAAATCTGCATATGTGACCAGGAGGTTCTGCAGATATCAAAAGAGTGAGGATCTGTAGACATTGAAATCTGAACCATTTACATATAAAAATCCATTTATTAGTCATGTTGAGTACAACTCAGTCTGTGAAAACAGTTGTATAATTTCATCTGTGGCTCTGGAGGAATTGAAAAGTGAGGACATAACCCTGATGATGTCATAGTGATGTCATCAGGGTCATCTCAGCTTGGGTTTGGAGACTTTTTGGAGACTTCAACAGAACTGCACTGCAAATTGCGTACAGTGTGCAGTCTGATATACATGGTTATTTGCCAGGCAGCCAGGGTCTAAAAAAAGAAAAAAATGCTATTGAGTTGCATCATGGGAATTGTAGGATCTAGTGACTTTTGGAACTTGACCCATACCAGGGACTAAAAGTTAGGATATGTCAGCCTCTGCTGCTTCATCTGTCTCTCACAAGTCCCTCAACTTCAACTTGTGTGACTGAAATGAATATTCCACTAAACTGTCAACACAACACTGGTGCACAATGTACAAAACACAGTCAGGTCAGGTGATGTTGCAGAGGTACAGCTAAACCTCTGGCCATGCTATCTTTATGCCTTTTATCATTATTCAATTATCAGTTGTACACTCTGTTAATGGTGCAGACAGTCATGCATTTTGTGTTTAGTTTGCTTAAAGTTAGTATTCATCTTAGGACCCTTTTCAGTGCAATATTAAATACCTACTCTTATAATTATCTGACTTTGTGCACCTCTGTATTCCAGTGGTAAGAATGTCTTTGGACATTTTTGTGCTTAAAAAGTTATATTCTTTGACACCACAGAAAACCCTGCTGGCCAACACTATATTGTTTGTTTCTGAGCTTTATGTTTGCAGATAAAACTATGAAAAACAACTATTTGCCCCCCATTTATAATACGTTTACAGGTCAAAGTATAATGTTTTATAGACTGTACATCAAATACAGCATCTTTGACACACACCTGAAATGACACTGACATTTGTTGACAGTCAGAAGTGGCTGTGAACTGTGACCTTTGCAGCGCATCATTTATCGCAGCTGAAGAGTAACGTCGACAGCCGTGTTAATAGCGGCTTGGACAGCAGATGACAGGTTGACTGAGAGTCTTTTGAGCGGCTTGTCGTAGTGATGTTGATGAGAGTTCAACCTCAGGCTGCTGTCATGCTAGATCCACTTGTTGGCTGAAATGCACTGTGGAGAGGACCTTTAAGCCTTCATCATTACTCTGAGCAGATAGAGTAGATCTTGATTATTTTGTGTCTTAAAACATCTGCTGTCATTATTGACATTTTCATGATATAGATGTTGGTTTCCACTGCATGATACAGTAGTAGCTGAGTGTCTAATTAACAGAACAGCTAATTCTGTTGCACCATCTGTATCTGCGTATCACTCCGAGCCACTGGATTTGTTTCAGATGAGCGGTTCAAACAAAAAAAAAAAAATATCTGGACTGTTACAAATTGTGTTTCGCTCGGGATTCCAGCGAGGGTCAAAGAGCTGGTGAACGGGTCAGAGCTCTGGCACCGAGGCAGCATCACTGTTTAGCTCTGATGTGACCAGAGCTGCGTCAGAGACCCGTCTTAGAGGTGCAGGCGGAGTCTTCATTAGATGATGGAAACAATCATACTGTAGCGTCATTACTACAAATGTGATCATGCTCATCATTAGTTGTGGCTGCAGATATTGTTATTGATTGTGTTCAGCAGAGTGTTCTTTATTCAGTGCCTTGCAGTTGGTGAACAAGTAGGAGCTGAAAGAATCACAGTCATTAAATGACTTTTTTTCATACAGAGGCAATAAAATCTAATAAACCTCAGTTGCTGGCAGTCATGATATAAAAGGGCTTTGTATTAAAGGGAAAGTATCACACACTTTCCCAAGTCTATTTTTTTTATTTTCCGGAGGCTCTGGAATATATTTGCATGATTTACAGTTAAAAAAAACCTCCTTATTTAGCTTAAACTGGCCCTTTATGCAGCACCTCGGTTCAGCCTCTGTCTGAAACAGGCCGTTTTAGCTCCTGTCTCTTTAAGGCTTGTTGATTGATTGAGTTGTTACTGAAATAAACAGTTTGAGATGAGGAACATAGGAATAGATTCAGTTGTCTGCTGCTCTTGTGCTGTTGAGAGTCGAGGTTGTTTCTCAGCAGCTGTGATTTAATGGTGCTCTTGGTACTCTAAAACCATATGTAATGGTTTAACTGCTGTGATGATGCAGTCTGTTACAGAGCCGCAGGTGCATCTACCTGGCAGGCTGCCACTCGGGCTATTAGCCCACAATCCAATGATCCCTATTTGGGGAGTAGTTGTCCTTTTCACTGCATCAACTGCAGCTCGACTTGTATTCCACTCAGTCGCTGATTGCTCAGTGATATGTGTGTTTACCGATGATAAATTCCCATGACTGGGCTGTTGCACTTGTGATTTCGGGCTGTCACACTGGATGAGCTGAGCGATGCACAGCTGCTCAGCCCTCCGGGGCGAAATGAACTGAGAGCACATGCCGCCAATTCAGAAGGAAGCAAAATGGTTGCAGTGCATATAATTACATTTTTGTGGTGAGAGATGTGGGTCAGGTTACCGTGCGTTCGCCAATTGCCTGGAAGAGGAGAGTAAATCAGCAGGAAATACACCAGCTGTCAATTAACTGTCACTTTCACACTGCAGTCTCATGTTGAGTCAGCAGTTTGTATTCATGGACACAACAGGATGTAAAATATTGCTTTCTGCAAACGGAAGCTTTTTTTTTAGCAGATTGCTAATTCACATATCTGGCAGGGTGAAAGTTTGTGTGCAAATTATACTTGAAGTAAAGAAATCTAGTATACTGAGTGGAGGTTCAGGAAAATATCTGGTACATAATAGTTTCTCATCCAGCATTTTTCTTTTCCTAGTGTGTCCATGAGTTTCTGTGCAGCAGCACTTCAGCAATAATCGAAAACAGTGTTTCCCAACTTTCTGTTTGGGACTCCACCAAGCGGGAGAAAAAAGACATTTTTATAATTGTTTTTCCTTGAAATTTTGTTTTTCCTTGTGAAATGTTTTACCCCTTGTGGAGACATTTTGAGGGTAAAATCACAACCTGTGAAGACCTCACTGTGCACCTCACTACTTATCTCCACATTTTGATTTTTTTCAGTTAAATAGAAGAATTAAGTGTTCCTTTATGGGTTAAGAAAATTATCCTATTTATAAAAGGTAAATAAACCATTTAAAAATCCATTGGATTATCTGAAAACTGCATTGTCACAAAGGTGAAAACAGGGCTGTTTTTGTCTTAACTCATGAAAGGTTGATGTGGTTTTCACAAGGCAGAGACTAACTGCTGTACTTTAAAGGACAAGTTCTCAATTTTTCAGGTCTGTCAATATATATATTCAGATGCCCAAAATGAACATTTAAATAGGTTTTGTCTGCTGTAATCATTCCTCTTGTTCATACTGGGACTTACTTTGGAAGCTATCCACTTGAAGCCTCATATTAGTATATCAGATATCATATTAGATAAACTTTTAAATGCATTTTTGCACAGAAGGATGACTGTGGCCTTTGTCTCACATCACCTATATTATAAGTGCAATATAGCTGATATATTCATAAATATATAGGCACCTGACTATTGTTTTAAGACAGACTAGAAAAATAATGAGCCTATCCTTTAAGAGGCCACAAGCTAATAAGTTTGGGCACCACTGATCTAAAAGGTTACAGGTCCTGCAAAGGTTTGAGTTGAGGTCTCACTTACTCATAAACGTAAATGTTGTAATTTAACTTCTGGCTGCTGGTGGCACCACTGAAGGTAATGAAGCACAGAGAACAAGGAGATGTTATTTAGCATTTATTATGATATAATATATTTAAATGGCACATCACCTCTTTAAACTGTAATTCTGCTGCTTTAGATGCGCCGCACATCACTGTGCAACTTGCAGCGCCACAGACAGGAAGTAGTTATGCAAGAGTAATTTATTGTTTGCTTTTGCACTTTTTGAACTCCTGTAGTATTAACATCCCACAACAAAGCATTTGTGGGTTACATTTCTCCAAAACACCTGCTGTTTTCACAATTTCTGTGTATGAGGAGATGCTTTAAGATCTCTTATCATCTCTTTAAGTTTAATTTGGCCATTCTTGCCATCTTTGTTGAACACATCTTTGGGGACTTTTAGTCACAAGCCACAAGTCTTCATAAGTAACTTACAAGTCAAACTGCAAATCTCCTTGGTCTCTAAATGCTGAAGGCTAAAATGACACAGCATTTGAACATTTTTATATTTCAGAGTGTATATCATCCTGTCCGGAGCAGAACAGGGTATTATTAAGTAATTAATAACCTGCTATTGATCAGAGTGACAATCCCTCAAGACTGCTAAGAAACTGATACATTCAAACACACAGAGGGTGCACAAGTACAAGCGCCCATACAGACACATTTATTTCAGCGCACACATAGGCAGACTTTGTGCCTCCCTGTTACATGTTAGTCACAGCAGCCTCTTCCCAATTCAGTCGATAGGCTTCCATTAAGAGAGGGTTGGCTGTCAAAGCAACCTGTGACCTCCTCTCGCCCCCTCGGAGCCCACTGGCCTGTGATGTTCGTATCAATATGAATTTCAGGCCTTTGCAGCCATCAGCCGCAATTCCCAGTGTCCATTAGTCTCAAGTATCTGTTTCCTCCAACTTGTACTATTGATTTCGGTGTGTCTTTTGTACAGAGCGTGTACACTGATCTTAAAAACAGGGAGAGCTTCATTTGCCTGGAGAGTTTCTATCGCTGGTGCATCGAAGTCTCTCGTTATTCTACCTCTTCGCAAATGATTTTCATAACTTCTGTCACTGCCAGCCGTGTAGTGGTGCAAAGCTACATGACGTCTGATCGCGGATCATATGTCGTGTGCTTGAAGCTGGTGAGACCAGAGCCCTCAAAGGTCAGGGCTTTTCATCTCTGAGGCCAAAATGAAATGACCTATTGTTGTCACACACACACACACACAGGAGGATATCACAGCAAATATAAAGGCACAATATGGTCTTATATCCCCGGAGATCATTAATGTGCAACTTTTTTTTAAATGCTCGCCCACATCTGTTCCTGCAACGTGTCATACTACTCTGAAAATGATGAACGTTTGACCTTGATACCGAAGATTTTAGAAATACTTGAAGTTAAGATTCAACTATTAGATATTTATCTAGTTTATTTGCTGCAACAAAACACAAAAAACATTATACATTCATGGATAGATTATGCAGGTGAAATTAAAAAGGCATCTCATATAAAATAGTGCCAAATCAGGCTGGTACGCACACATTTGCAGATAAAGAAAAACATGCTAAATATTTATTTATATTGGAAAGAGATCAAATACTTGCTGCTCTTTCACATGTTCTTTCTGACGAAGATTGATGGAATATGCAGCAGCTCAAGCAATATTGCAATACATGAGGTACAGTAAGGGTAAACTAAACTTTACTAACTTTGTTATCTTTGTTATCTCTCTAGTAAAATACCAACTGATTTTGTTATCTTACTGCAAATTCAGTATCACTTTTCCGACTACAAGTTTCTTATTGAGTAAACTTTTCTGACTTCTGAAATGTTATTTGCCTGGTTTGGTTAGAAAAATGACTAACCAGTAGGCGTATACAGTTACAACATACACACATATCTTAAAAAGTGACTAAAGATGTAATTTTTTATGCAAATGATGCAAAAATGAAAGCATGTAAGCAGAGAAAGACAGCTATTAAGTATAATATACATTATTCATTTTACTAATCAATAAAATCTGGCACCTGTTTCTATTTTCTTTTAACCACAGAAAGAAAGAAACAGTTATATGGTTTTATTGCGATGTGGACACCCAGCAAATCTGACATACATGAGTCAAAAGTTCAAAAAGTCAAACGTTGCACATTCTGTATCAAGAATTTGGAAAAACCTTTACATCCTCAAAGTAAAGAGGACATGACCTCAGTCGTATCTTCAGCCTTTCTTGATATGCAGGTGAATAACATTTTATTGTTTACAATTTGAACACAGGAAATTTAAACATACTGTAAATAAAGAAACAGTAATTGAAGTGCATAAAGATTACAGCCTCTATAGCTGCTCTGCTCCTCCTACTGTTTCCATCCCTGCTGTGCGTCCAATAGTCCAAAGTGTGAGGAACGTACTGTATGCTGACATTTGGCCACTCTTCACTGCTGTGAAATATCTGCCACTAGGAGGCCTTTTGGGGACGAGATTAGATATTCCTCGACACAGTAAACCAGCTCCTGAGAGAGGAAGATGGATGACCTTTGGCTTTATTTATGTCGTCGCCACTCATGCAGGACCTTTTCATCAGATACGGTCATTGTAATCCCTCAGCCCCCATTCAATTTACAGAGGCACTCTGTCACTGCAGACCACTAAAGCCGACGAAATTAATGGATCAATAAGCCCTCTGAAAGCCTGGCGGGCCGGTTGAGATCCCCCCGGTCACTATCAGGTTACCAGTCATAATGAATGGGGTGTTGTTTATGTTGTAAAGTGCAGCGTCACTGAGTCCTTTGAACAAGTCAGCCTCTTAGTACACCACTGGAGAGTTTTCAGGGATGTGATGAGGACAATATGGAAAATTATTTGTAATTAGTCACAAGTCATAAAAGATTTATAAGCAACTGTCTTTATTAATGGTTAATAAACATCTTACAAATGCTTTATAGGTCAGTTACAAGACATGAATAAGAACAACTTTTTCCACAATCTAAATAATTGATTAGTAATTAATAAATAATTTCATATTGTACTTTTTTGTTTTATTGGTTAGTTATTAATGACTTGCACAACATTAGTAAATTATTAACAATTTATAAAGACATTAGCTACAATTTATAAGCTTTTTATAGATGGTGGTGAATTAGAAGGTGGTAATTTTCGGTTGGCTTATTCAAGAACTATTTGTTACACCTTGTAAATTCTTATAAATGTGTTGGTGAAGGTCAAGAACACAAACTTGACATAACACAGAATGAAAGAGTTTTGCATTAAAAAGTATCTTCATATCACCGTCATGCCAGCAGTAGAGTTCATTGAGTCTCTCTGAGTGTCAGTCACAGCTGTTGGTATAGTGTCCTTAATCCTTTATCTTGCTCATAGCAGATCCAGTATCCATTGTGTACCAGCAGCATTGTTTTGATGCGTAATACATTTGAATTTTCAAATTGTCATTTATCTCAAAGTAGGATGATATCACAACAATTATGGCACTTGTTTTGGGTGACAAATCAATTAAAGGATATGACCACTCAAAAATTGGTCAATTTTAGGGTTTTTTACACCATATACCTGCATATTATTCATTAATCATGCAAGATGTCAGCTGGTAGTAGTCTGGAAGTTAGAGAGCTGGTTTGGTGACATGTTGGTCACTTGTTTGTTTTAGGTTGTGACATTTTTTTCCTGGATTCTAACCTTGAAGTGTTTCCGTAATTA